>NW_006924062.1:5640-10888 GCF_000298275.1 Orycteropus afer afer
TTCACTGGGTCAATTTTGACAACCAACTTTTCATCTTTCAATTGTTTCCATTTAAATAGCTTGTTAATCAAATGAAGATTATTGCTAGTCTATTAAAAATGTAAAAGGCACTTCAAATATTCACAAAATAAGTAGATTATACACAGGACTTATTACATTTGAATATAAAATACACCAACCTTTTGAAGATTAAGAAACTGAAGTCCAGGAGCTATAAGTAATGTAAATTAGTGGTAGAGTCTGAAACTAGGCATTTCTCCTATCTTCCAGGTTAGTGCCTTATTACCACTCCATTACTACTTCTGGACACATTTATTTTTCAAGCAACTGTTAATATAATTAAAAATATGTTGAGAACACTATTAAGGATTCTTAGAATCTGTTGTCATCATTTCAGTAATTCATTTTTAAATTGCATTTATTGTAGAATGTTTTTATTGTTGCTGTTGTTAGGTGCTGTCAAGTTGGCTCCTACTCGCAGCCACCCTATGTACAAAAGAGCGAAACACGGCCTGGTCCCTCCAGCCTCACACTCCTTGCTGTACCTGAGCCCATATTTGAAGTCACTGTGTCAATCCATCTTGTTGAGGGCCTTCTGCTTTTTCAGTGACTCTCCTGTTTACCAAGCATGATATCCTTCCCAGGGAATGATCCTTTCTGACAACATGACCAAAGTAGATGAGAGGAATTCAGGCCATTCTCGCTTCCAAGGAGCATTCTAGCTTGACTTCTTCCAGGACAGATTTGTTGATTTTTCTGGCAGTCCATGGTACTTCTTCACTAACAACACAACTCAAAAGCATCAATTCTTCTTCCTTATTCATTGTCCAGCTTTCACATGCATATGAAGCTATTAGAAATACCATGGCTTGGAATAGGCGCACCTTGTTCTTCAAAGAGATATTTTAGCTCTACAGCACTATAAGGAGGTCTTTTGCAGCAGATTTATCCAGTGCAATACATTGTCTGATTTCCTGACTGCTACTTCCATGGATGTTGACTGTGGAACCAAGTTACATGAAATATTAGCAACTTCGATCTTTTCTCAGACAGATGAGTGGTGGGTGAAATGTTTTACACACAATAAAAGACATAGATTTTAAGCATTCAGTTATGAATTTTGACAAAGTGTACACTCATGTAATTATTACTCCAACAAAGATATACATCATCTGTATCACTGCAGAAAGTTCCTTTATTCTACCTTTTAGTCACCACTTGTCAATTCCCTCTGTCTCTCTCTCTTTTTTTTTTTTTCCTCAGTGCCATTAAGTCAATTCTGACTAATAGTGACCCATCCTTGAGTTTCTGAGGCAGTGTCTCTAAGAAAGTAGATCATCACCCAGTCTTCCTTTTGAGGAGTGGCTTGTGGGTTTGAACCACCATCTTCTGGTTAGCAGTCAATAGTGGTAACCATTGCTCTGATTTCTACTAGTGTACTCTGTTCTAGAACTTCAAATAAATGGAATAATACAAAAATGTATTGTTAAATTTAGTTTATATTGCTCAGAAAATTGTTTTTCGAAACCATGGCTATTATATGTATTATCAGTTCATTTGTCTCTCTCTCTCTTTTTTTTTGTTTTGTTTTGTACTTCCGTTTTAATGATTTCTATTGATCTGTCTTCAAGTCCGTGGTACTTTTTTCTATTTTGTCCACAATTATCATGTCTTATAAATTTGTTAAGATGTTTATCACAATTATTTTCAATTCTTCTCAGCTAATTTCAATGTTTCAGTTATCTTTTGGTTTATCTTCACTGTCTTCTTTTTAATTATTTGTCATTTCCCTCTTTAGTGCACTTCTAATATTTTTATTGGCATTTGTGAATTAATACATCCAAGACAGTTTGTGTTATTTTTCCTTCTTTTTATGTAGAGTGTTTTGCTTTATTTTAGCAGGTAATTGGCTGGTGGTTCAGCTTTGTCCTATGTAGAGTTGGTTTTATGCTTTGTTATTATGACCCCTGGGGTGTGTTCTACACTTTTACGTTATGACCTTTCCGAAGTTTCAATTAAAAGCCTAAAATAGTCATTAATAGTCATCAACTCTTTGAACTTGGTGAGAATCAAACTTCAAAGTCCCCCTTCCTTTTGACTGCTCATTATCATTAACCATTATGGGTTTGATTCCAACTCATAGCAATTCTATAGGACAAAATACAACTGCCTCCATAGAGTTTCCAAATGTATAATCTTTACAGAAGTAGATTTCCACAACTTTTTTCCCATAGAGCAACTGGTAAGTATGAAACACTGACATTTTGCAACCAAATTCTTAACCACTGTGTCACGAAAGCACCTTTTCTTATAGTTAGCAGTACTTATATATCTCTTTTGCTCTTATAGACTTCTATTATTGTTTTCTTTCTCTTTCTTTGCATTTTCAACTCAGGAATAAGCAAAAGACTGAGGGAGGACTTGAGCTGATTTTGGTGCTCACTTTTTTGGGGGCTTCCTCCTCCTGGGATTCCCCTCTTATTTTGCCACAACTCTAGTGACTCCTAATTCTATCCTCTGACTCCTGGCACCAATAAAACTCTGGCTATAGTTTTAACACTGCTTTTTCAGGTTGTGAACTGAAGAGTACTGTCATGGAAAACCTACATAAATGTAAATTTCATACATTATATTTCCTTCTTTGAAAAGTTATACTTCCTGCTTACATTTCAGGGCCTTAAAATGTCATTTTCTATATTTTTTCCAGAGGTTATGATTGCTCCCAGTAGGAGCATTAATTTGATATATGCTATTCCACCATTACTGGAAGTCTAATTCATTGTTTAAGACTAAAGAAATCAGTACCGAGCTCTAGTTCAGATTTCTCATCTGCAAAAATCTCTGAATATCTGCTAATTTTTCTTTGTTAGGAATATGATAAAATAAACAGAAAATTTAGGATACTGTGTTTCAAAATCTTTAGATAATATTTGATGCATGAATCAAAGTTTCATTATTATTCTTTTCCTAACCCTCTCTTCTGTATGTCTTCATTTTTCTAAAAGAATTATCCAATTTTTTCTAATCACCTGAAAAAAAAAAATTAGAGCTAGACATAATATCAATGATGCCACCTGATAGAAGATGCATTAAAATTTACTGAGTTATTTTGGAATTTTTTGCTCAATTTTGAGACTATCAGATATTTGTCATTATTGCATTTGGAAATGAAACTGAAAATCTCATTTTTGTTCTTATCTCACAAGAGTAACTTCTACTTTTACAGAGAAACTAACTTCATGGAAGTTAAATATTTTTTTTTTACCTACTGAAAAAAGTAGGTTTCAATGGCAGTATAATTTTCTCAAATACAAAAAATCTACTCATAAGTGGCCTGGTTTTAACTGAGAATGTGAAGTTTTTGGAGTGAAGAGAATCACAATGGGGAAAAAATAAAGATGAAATTGTTTTAACAATAGCTCATACCATTTAAAATGTATTGTGGTTTATCTACCCATAGTTTTAAAATACCTTGGTTGAGTATATGGGATTCTTAGTGACTTTATGAAGTAGCAACATTGTATCACTGCTTCTATTAATTAGGTATCTAATCTATTAATTTGTCATTTGACCTCAGATTCAAAAAACTGTTTTCCAATGCCAAATCATTTAATTAATAGGAAATAACATTGAGATGACCAGCATTAACTAACTAATTGACTATATTATGTGGGAATCTTGGATGAAATGAGAGCTCTCAATGTTCAGTTCTCTTTTTTTCTTAAAAACTCCATAAATACTTATATAAAATAGGATACTTTAAGTTTAATTCACAAAATATGTATATCTATCAAAAATAGTTTTCTCTAATATCTTTCTAAATGCACCTGCCACCCCATACTTTTTTATTCTCCTACATTTTCAGATTTGACTCTTAGTCTCTTCTTCTCTCTTCTCACCAATATAAAGCTAGAAAATTGCATTTTTTTCAGATTTTTGCAATTTCTTTTTGGTGGAAAGTATAAAGGTCAGGCAGCATTCCATTTCAGGAAGATAGCTAAATGGCTGGCATTAAAGTGTCTGCCAAAATGATGGAGTAATTCTCAGTTTTATTTTTCAGTGAAACCATATGAAATCACAAATAAAAGCACTCACTACCTTTAATGTCAGAATTTAAATTAAAAATATCTTATGTTCCTGCTTTCAAAACCAAAACTTATTTTTTGACGCACATTGACCTCAAGGCCTATTCCTGTTTAAAGTAGCTTCAAATTCCAAATTATAGCAAAATACTTTTAACCTTAAATTTAAAACCATATTATTTATCAAAAATAATATTTGCTCAATCTTTAACACTCAACCTTATTCATTATTAAATAACTGGGAACCAGATCATTCAACATACATTTGATATATGCACACACACACACACACACATATATATAGTATGACATACATTTTCTATGAAAAATCTAGGAAATATTAATATTTAATTGTTAGAGCATACAAAGGAAATAAATAAACTATTCTTGTGTATCTTTGGCATTTTATGTGTGTGTGTGTGTGTGTGTGTTTGCTTGGCACGTTTTTTATAAGAGGTTAGTGGTGCAATGGTTAAAGCACTCAGCTACTTACCAAAAGATCAATGGTTCCAACCCACCAGTACCTCCAATGGAGAAATATGTCATTGACTCTAAATACAAAGCACAACAAATAACTATAATTTCAATTTTGAAAACAATAATAAAAATACAACAATAATAGCAGCTTGCATTAATGGAGTACTACTTCAAAAATTTCCAAATAAACTAGATACAGACATCATCTACTTTCCATACAACCCTGATTGGTTTCAGAGTGCAATCAATAAAATATTTTTCTGTTTTACAATTTAATGCAATTCTTTTCCTTTTGTGTCAAATAGTGCACTGTAGTAAATGGGGGAGAACATGGCCATAAGTAAAACAAGTCTGGGCTTCAGGCCTGGCTCAGCCACATCTTACCAAATTATTTTCTTAATGCTTTCTATTCATAACATTTTATTTCTGTCATAAAAATAATTTAGATATGGTATGTGAAAATAACATAACACTGGCTATTACTCTGTTATATATATATATATATATAGAGAGAGAGAGAGAGAGAGAGAGAGAAAGAGAGACTGCTCTCTGAGGTGTGAGGCATGCACCATATGGCTATATACATAGTCTTTCATTCAGTGGTTACATCTACATACTTGCTCAGGGTGCTGAAATGAATGACTGGATACATGATGATAAGAATGAGATACTTGGAAAACATGAAATAA
>NW_006924062.1:14369-15303 GCF_000298275.1 Orycteropus afer afer
GATAACCAGACCTTTCTTCTGAGTTGCCTCTGGGTGAACTTGAACCCCAAAATTTATTGTTAGTACCTGAGTTTATAACTTTTTCAACTTATACTTATCACCATAAAGTTGATTCTGACTCATAGCACCCCCTGCTGTGTTTCTAAGGTGGTAGATCTTTACAGAAGTAATTGCCCCATCTTCCTTTCATGGAGAGGCTGGTGAGTTTGAACCATCAACCATCTGATTAGCAGTCAAATGCCTTAAGCACTGTGCCTGCAGAACTCCTTTGCAACATATGCACGTATCCAAGTGGTTCCCATTCTTTACATGCCATATATTCTCTGTTATACATGAGTGTCTGATCAATGCATTCAGATTCTTCTGTGATACATTTCTCCAGCATCATTAGCACATTCAGCAGTATCAGCACAGTCTTTTTTGTTTGTTTGTTCTCACAGCAATAGCTTTTTTCTTTCCCTTTTTCCTTCCTTCCTTCCTTCTTCTCTTTCTATTTTCTGTTTATGTGTTTATTTAACTTTTACTTGATCAATCTTAGCATTATCCTAGAGCTAGGATCAAGAAAATCTGCATAGTATGCCTTGAAAATTAAAAATCTAATTTGGACCACAAAACATAGAATGAGAAACACTAAAAAACTATAAAATTTACATACAATTAAATGCAAGAGGAAAATAGTGTCATACCTATAACCCACATATTTGTTCCTTCGAGCAACATAATCCCTGAATAACTAGGTAAAGCAGAAAGAAATAATGATACTAGAATTACAAACAACTAAGTACAATTTAAGTATCAGATTTAGTGAAGGTGGAGTAAAAGAGCAGATTAAACAACTAGTAAAAATAAGTGAACCTGTCTAGGCAGAGATGGAGGGACAGAGAAGGAGAGGACTCATTTGAAATAGAAAAGAGGTCGACAGAGGGAAGGATGG
>NW_006924063.1:0-420 GCF_000298275.1 Orycteropus afer afer
TTTAGCCTGTCCACCCATCTATCCATCCATATACCCATGTTTGCTTTCACTTACAACTTAGTACTATATATGCAAAAGGATTCATATTTGTTGTCTGTACTTCCCATGTACCTCTCTATGTCTTTCTCATCCTCAATGCTGCCATATAGGTCACTCAATTTGGTACATTGCCCTTCTCTTCACTCAAATCAATATTTATCTCTATCTGTCTAACATTGTTCCCTCCCCTCCCCTCCCACCCATGGTAATCAACAAAGAAAATTTCCTTCAATAGATAAACATTTCCTTAACTTTTACAATAACGGACTAATACAATATGTGTCCTTTTGTGATTGACTTATTTCACTCAGCATAATGTCCTCCTGCTATCATTTCCTTTGTTGCTATTGTTTTAGTATATGCTGAATATTTGTTCTTGTC
>NW_006924063.1:2551-7131 GCF_000298275.1 Orycteropus afer afer
CCTACCACCACAGGAATCTGTGAGAGCACTGTCTCTTTAAATATCCAAAATAGTCAAGCCACTTTTTAAACCTACAAAATGGTGGCGCCCTCCGGATTGGCAAAAGTCCACAGCTCAGCCCACCTTTCTCTTCATGTTCTCCACTTGTTCCCCAGCCACCGTACACAGTCCTGTGTGCAGTCCCTGGCTAGCAGGGTGATTTTTATGTTAATTCTTAGGTCCTACCACCACTCGGGAATCTCCAAGCCATCCGTCACTGCCAGACCGCAGCTCCGTGTGTCTCCTTTTTTGGTTTTCATACAAATTCTTCTGCTAGTTGGGGTTTACTCAACTTTTGTATCTTTCCCTTCAAGGCTCAGGGGTCCAAGATTATCTTCTGTGTCTGTTAATTGGTTTCCCTTTTCTTTGTTGAAGAGCGTCTGCGTAGTCTTTCTGCCTAGTCTGGCATCTTGCTGGAACTTCTTTTACTTTACGTGCTTCCATAATTTAGTTCTTTTGGGGTTATGCCATCATGTGTGTTAGTGGCCAGTTGTTGTTTGCTATTATTGGTTCTCAGTTAAGAAAACTCCTGTTTGTATCTCTTGTAAGGTTGGTCTGGTTTTAATAAATTCCCTTAATTTCTTCTTATTTGGAAATCTCTTAATTTTAGCATCATATTTGAGGGACAGTTTTCCTGGGTATGTAATTCTTGGTTGGAGATTTTTCTCTTTCAGAGTTTTATATACACTATTCCATTGCCTTCTCATCTGCATGGTTTCTGTTAAGAAATCAGAGCTTAGTCTTATTGTTTACCCTTTGTAGATAACTTTTTGTTTTTCCTGTACTGCTTTCAGGATCCTTTCTTTGTCTTTTGTTTTGATGAATTTGATTATGATATGTCTTGGTGATTTTCTTTTGAGGTTTATCCTATTTGGGATTCATGGACTTCCTGAATGAATATATTCTCATTATTCATCATATCAGGAAAGTTCTCTTCCAACAAATCTTGGACAATGTTCTCAGTGGTTTTATTTTTCTCTTCCTGTTCTGGAATTCTGATTACACATAGGTTATTCCTTTTGATGGTATCTCACATGAGCCTTAGGTTTTCTTCATGTTGTTTTGCTCTTTTTTCTAATTGATCACTTACCAAAGAAATATTCAGATATTTGTCTTCAATCTCATTAATTCTGTCTTCCACTTATTTCATTCTACCTTTTTGCCCTTTCAACCTGTAACCTATTTCTGAAATTTTAGTATTAATCTTCAGGATTTCTAACTGTAGATTTTGTATCTTTCTAATTTTTCATTTATTTTGTCATGTTCTTGTATTTTCTTCCAAAAATTTTCTAGGGTTTTGTCTTTGTTTTCCTTAATTGTGACATTGTTTTCCTTGATCTGTCTCTCAATCTATTGAAAATACCTGAACAAAATTCTTTTGAATTCCTTATCAGTGAGTTCCAGTGCTGCTTCTTCCTCAGGGATGTGTTTTGGATCTTTATCCTGCTCCTTTGTTTCTACTGCTTTATTTTGCTTCTTCATGTAAACTGTGATGGTGACCTTTTGTCTCTGTGACATTGTGACTTTGTTGTATTTATTTTTTAAGGTGATTATATGTTGGGGAGATTCACGAAAGATTTTCATGTTCTTATTTATTTATTTATTTATTGGTGGATCTGAGTATGCAGGGTACTGTGATCCTCTATTTGCTAGTTCAGAACATTTATGCACTTACTGCCTGTTTCCTGGTGAGTGTGACAGATACTGAGAGTGGCTGCACATATCTCTCTTAATTGTTTGTGAGGAATATTTAAGGGTGAGTCCGGCTCTTGTTGGTGGTCATGTATTGTTGGCCAGTTGGTGTAGAAGGAAGCAGTGGCTCTCACTCAGTAAGTGTAGCTGCAGGAGGTGTGGGTACGGTTGGGGCATATGAGCATGGTTGGTGTTTCCCACTCAGTTAGACTATAAAACAATCATAAAAGCATCATAGAAGTAAAAGGAAGAGGACAAAATCATACACTGAAGAAATACATAGTAATAATCACAAAAAGAAAAAACATTAAAAAAAAAAAAAAGGACAGGCAATCAATGAGGACAAATATTTAAAGAAATACTTTAAAAGCCTAAAGAAATATAAATAAAAAAAGGGAGGGAAAAAAATACACACTATATCCAGGGTTGGGGGAATAAGAGAAAAGAATAGAATAAGAGAATAATGAAGAAAAAATGGGAAAAATACAAAAAGACTAAAAGGAATGGGAAGAACAACATGAAAGAAAAATAATGGGAACCAGGATAAAGGAAGAGAGAAAAAGCTGAAAACTAGAGCCTGGAAAGGGAAAAAGAAAGAATAATAATAAAAAGAACAATAACAATAATTTTACAAGCAAACAAACTAAAAAAAAAAAAAAAGAAAGAAAGAAAGAAAAATATCTGGGCAGTGTGGGGCAGGGCACCCAGGCTCCATCACAGCAAACAGACTGGAATGGAATTCCTCCTGTCTCAAAAGGTGGGTGGGAGTAACGGATGGCTGCACCTCTGCTCATCAAGAGGGTGTGGTGTATAATGGTAACAAGGCCCTTTCCGGGCCTCAGTGTCCAGTATGTCCTTGCAGTTCCTGCAGGTTGAGTCTATTCTTAGGTCACAGAAATCTGATAGAATGTTTTCCCTTTAAATATCCAAAATGGTCAAACCACTTGTAAACATTCAAAATGTCTGCCCCCTCCAGACAACCAAAAGTTCATAGCTCAGCCCTTCTCCCTCTTCACTGCTTCCCCTTTAATTTACCATCCACCAGTTCAATTCTCTGTGCAGCCCCTGGCTATCAGGACTTATCTTTAGGTTAATTCATAGGTCCTAACACCACTTGGCAATATCCAAGCTGTCTGTGTTGTCAGGATCTCTAACAGTCTGTAGCTTCCTAAGTTTCTTTTTTTGGTGTTTTCATGCAGGTTCTTCTACTAGTTGGAGTTTAGTCCACTTCTGTATCCTTCCTTTCAAAGCTCAGGGCTCTAGGGTTATCTTCTGTATCTGTATTAATTGGTAACCTCTTCTCTTTGTTGAAGATGGTCTATGTAGTTTGTCTGACTATTCCACCATTTCCTCAGATTTATTGTGTCTTAAAATGAATTTGCTTTTTAAAATTGTATAATTGCTAACAGTTATATTTTTGTTCCTGATATATATTTTTTTTAATTTGACATTATACAAAACCAATGTTACCCCAGTAACTGAAAAACACTGTTTTTCAGTTTAATATTCCTTAGTTTTTTATGTATGCAGTCAGCAATATCAGCTTAGGAAAAATCCTCATATTTCTTCATAAATATTAATAATCAAAGGCTGATTACTATTACTTATCTGAACCTTTAATTGCCACATCCATCAAAACTGCACAGGTCATGAAATTAAGCTACATGAAAGGATTAATAGTTTCCTTTTTTATTATTTCAGAAACGGGGGCCAGGCGGACGCCCTGCATATTCTGCGAAAGTGACCCCTTATGTGTCTGTTCTGCTTATACATAAGTACATGATTACATCATTATTCTTGATATTTCTTTAAAGCAATCAACTATTCAATCAAATACTGTTTTACAGTAAAATCACATATTTCCTTATAACAATCAGTTAATAATTAAAAGTTAAAGTTTTACTCTTTCATGTACCCAAAGGCATTTTTCCATGTCCAAATGTATTGGATAATTAACTAGGTTAACATCTCTTACAGGATTAGCAAATAATCACTAAGATACCTCATTCTAAAACATAACATGATTGTTAAGGTACATGATTCTAAATAATGGTTTCTAAGGTATACTATTCTTTGGGCAAAACGTTATTCCAGGGAAACAGGTTAGCAAACATTCTTCTGGGGCAACGTACTGTTCCAGGAACACAAAGCTGAAGCCAAACATTCAACTGCAAGAGAGTCCTTGCCATTTCTTAAAGCAATAATTCAATCATACATCTCTCAACTCTAATTAAAACATGTGTCTTGCAATCATGTTCTTTTGGGGGTCTTTTTCTAGGTCTCCAACATTTAATAATGTAGCAAAAATTGAAGAGATTATAGCGCATGAAAATAACACATTATACCATTAGATTGGTGAAGAATACTGAATATAGCACAAACTGCCAGAAGAACAAACAAATCAGTTGTAGAAGAAGTACAGTAGGAATGCTTCTTAGAAAGTGAGAATTATCAGTCTTCTTCTCACCACCTTTGATCACATTGTCGGAAGGAACCAGTCCCTGGAGAACGATATCATGTTTAGTAAAGTAGAGGGTTAGCAAAAAAGGGGAAGAACCTCAGTGAGACAGATTGAAATAAGGTTGCAACAATGGGCTCAAGAAAAGCAAGGATTGTGAGGATGACATAGAACAGGGCACTGTTTTGTTCTGTTGTACACAGAGTGGGTAGACTCAGAGTCAATTCAATAGCACCTAATAACCATCATCATACATGGTATTGTCAAATAAGTTATATTTCTTCCTTAGATCTGCACTGCTAATCAATTAAATGTTATCTCAAACAAGTGCCCTACATTTATACTGCTAATTAATTATACTGTTTATTTTATTGTATTTTATTTTATATTT
>NW_006924063.1:14134-15639 GCF_000298275.1 Orycteropus afer afer
AGGCTCAGGGGTCCAAGATTATCTTCTGTGTCTGTGTTAATTGGTTTCCCTTTTCTTTGTTGAAGAGGGTTTGTGCAATCCTTCTGCCTAGTCCGTCATCTAGCCCCGCCTCCCAATTACAGAAATTTTTAAATGTGCAATGATTTGTTGTTCTTTGGTGCACTTGAGTCATCTCCGACTCATAGTGACCCTATGTACAACAGAACTGTGATAGTTGCGGTTGTGTGTTAACTTGGCTAGACCATGATTCTGAGTGGCTTAAGCAGTTGTGATGTGGTTATTCCCATTTTGAGATGTGATGTATATGCTTTGAGTAGCCAATCCATTGACAGAGAGTTTCCCTAGGGGTGTGGCCTGCTTCTAATATCTATATGGGCATCCTGAGAAAATGAGAGATCCTTCTCTGGATGTGAATCCTGCTGTGCTGCCTATCACTGTCTAGGAGTGAACAATCTACCATTCTGTCTGGTTATCTTGGATTCATCATCTGCCAAAGTCAACAGACAGTGTACTATCTCACCGCAGCTGTGTGAGTTGAGAAAACCCTCCAGTTTGATGTTTTATCCAGGAAGGTGGAACTTGCCAGCTTTAATAACTGTGTGAATCATTTTCCTAAAATAAATTTCTCTCTCCCTCTCTCTCTCTCTCTCTCTCTCTCTCTCTTTCTCTCTAAGCTTTACTGGTTTTGCTTCTCTAGAGGACCCACCCTAACACAAGAATGAAACACTGAACAGTCCTGGCACAAGCCTCCCAATTCTTGCTATGCTTAAGCCCATCATTGTAGCTAATATATCAGTCTATCACATTGAGAGGCCTCCTCTTTTTTTCTGACTCTAAATTTTACCAAACATGTTATCCTTCTCCAGGGAATGGTCTCTTCTGATACATGATCAACTAGGTGAGACAAAGTCTGGCCATTCTCATGTCCAGCGAGCATTCTGGCTGCACTTCTTCCTGGACAGATTTGTTAGTTCTTCTGGCAGTACAATGTATTTTCAGTATTCTTGGCTAACACCACAGCTCAAAAGCATCAACTCTTCTTTGGACTTTTCCACTAGTTTTTGGTCATTGGTATTCAATGCATTAAATTCCACTAGTTTTTGGTCATTGGTATTCAATGCATTAAATCCATTCTTGAAATGGTCTCTAAATTTGGGAGGGATATAATTAAGTTCGTATTTTGTCTCCTGGAGACTTCTTTTAATTGTTTTCACCTTAAAGTTGAACTTGCATATGAGCAGCTGATGGTCTGTTCTACAGTCAGCATCTGGCCTTATTTTTGCTGAAGATATTGAGCTTCTCCATTGCCTTTTTGCACAGATGTAGTCGATCTGATTACTGTGTATTCTATCTGGTGAAGTCCATGTCTATAGCTGCTGTTTATGTTGTTGAAAAAAGGTACTTGTCATAAATGAGTCAATGGTCTTGTAAAATTTTATCATGCAATCTCCAGAATCATTTCTATCCCAAGGCTATATTTTCCAACTACTGGTGATTCTTCTTTG
>NW_006924063.1:16365-16889 GCF_000298275.1 Orycteropus afer afer
TTTTTTTTTTTTTTTTTTAATATTTCCTGCATTATTCACTATATTGCCTGTAGAATTTTTCAATATTGCAACTTGCGGCTTAAATTTCCTCTTCAGTTCTTTAAGTTTCAGAATGCCAAGCATGCTCTTCCCTTTTGATTTTTTCACTCTAGGTCTTTGCACATTTCATTGTAATAATTGACTTTGTCTTCTCTAGCTGGCCTTTGAAAAAAACTGTTCAGCTCTGGTATCTTGTCATTTCTTCCATTTGTTTTAGCTACTCTCCATTCAAAAGCAATTTTCAGAGTCTCTTCTGACATCTGTGAGCTCTGATAGCATAGTGCCTAAGATACCTGACTGCAAACCAGAAAGCTGGCAGTTCAAACCCACCAACCACTCCTCAGAAGGAAGGATGGGCAATCTATTTCCTCAGTGATACCACCTTGGAAACCCAAGGAGGGGTTGCTATGAGTCAGGGCCAACTCGACAACACATAACAACAACAACAACTTCTGACATCCATATTGGCCTTTTTTTTTTTTTTT
>NW_006924064.1:0-847 GCF_000298275.1 Orycteropus afer afer
AAGTGTTAAAGAGCAAAGATGTCACTCTGAAGACTAAGCCATGGGATCTTTCATTGCATGTTAAAGCTGGACAATGAAGAAGGAGGACTGCAGACGAATTGATGTCTTTGAATTATAGTGTTCATGAGGAATAATGAATATACCCTGAACTGCCAGAAGAATGAACAAATCTTTCTTGGAAGAAATACAACTGGAATGCTCTTTAGAAGACAAAATTGCCAAATTCTGTTTCTTGTTACTTTGGTCATGTTATCAGAAAGGACCAGTCCCTGAAGAAGGACATCATGCTTGGTAAAGTCAGCGAAAAAGAGGTAGATGGAATGACACAGTGGCTGCAAAGATGGGCTCAAATGTAGCAATGATTGCCAGGATAGCACAGGACTGGACAGTTTTTCCTTCTGTTGTACACTGGGTGGCGTTGAATCAGAAGTAACTCTGCTGCACCAAACAGCAACCTTTTCATGGGATGGCAGTGCCGCCTTGTGGTTACGACATGGAACTCTCCAGCGCGTGCTTCATAAAGCCCACAGGATTAAGTTCTTCTCAAGAATTTCTATTTCCATAATGAAAATGGTTAACAGGAGCAGCCAGATGGCTTTCCAAAGGACTCAAAAGCTTCACAGACAAACTCCCGCATTCTTCAGCCATCTGCTTTCCAGGGTCAGATCCATTCTCTGTTCTCAGGTGCACTTCTCTGTTCCATGAGATTTGATTAAAAGGTCCCAGGGGCAACGAGCATATGTTCACTTAGTTGAGTGCTGAGTCTTCCTCAGAGGGAAGCCTGTGTGTACTTTCAGAGTGACGTGTTGGAAAGAACACTGGATCCAGGATCAGGCGGCCTGGATGA
>NW_006924064.1:3079-7968 GCF_000298275.1 Orycteropus afer afer
TCCACCCAGAAGTGCTTCAGAAGAAAGGCCTGGTGACTGAGTTCTGAAAAGTCAGCCACTGAAAACCTGTGAAGCACAGTTCTACTCTGACTCACATCAGAGTTGACTTGACCTCAACTGGTTTGTGTTTGTCTAGCTCTTGTTTCACGTTTACAACTCTTCTGTAGCTATCAGCTCATTTTATTCTTAAGCATCTGAGACCCCATTTCTACAGCCATACAAATCTGGTGTAAAAAGAGGTCACCTTAATGGGAATCAGCACTCTGTTTTGAGCTTTGTGCCAACCCCAGCCCCTGAGTGGGCCCCCCAGTTTCCCTTTGGGGCTGTCCTACCTGTGTTCGGGAACTCGGTCTTTGCCAGCCCAGCTCCAGCTCTCTGAGTACTTCCAAACTTGGGAAGGTGCCACGTCACGGCAGGTGCCGCCCACACAGAGTGTGAACTGGTGCTCACCCCCACAGGATGGGCCAGCTGGGCTGCCCCCTCGCAGCTGCCTTCTGGGGCCCTGAGATGGTCACAGTGCTCAGCACTCTCCCTACAGAGGAGATGTTCAGACTCTGCCCTGCCTGGGCCACAGGTCACTTCCAGCACTGTGTGTCTTGGGTTTTCCAGATTTCTTCTAATTTTTTAGACCAGTAGCATCTCCTGTAGTCTCTTCAGGCCTAAGCCCTCAGGAGTCAGGCTAGAGGCTCACCGAGTGATCCTCCAAGCCACCCTCCTCCTTTCCCTCCCCAGCGAAAAGCATCCCTCTTGCCCCAAGACCACCTCGCTTTTCTCCTGGGATGAGTTCCTTCTCAAACGCTTAGTCCTCTGTGCTAGTGGACTCCTGAGGAGTCAGCCCACAAGAGACATCTGAATCTTAGAGGAAACACCGACCGCACATAGGTGTCATTAGCCTCTGACTATGGGTGGGAAAACTGAGGTCCTAAAAGTTAAATGACTTACTGAGCCTCATAGAATCTCCTGGTCCCTGATACCTGTCAGTCCCATGCTTTTTTCACCACATCATGCCACATGTCACCTCACGGCTATGCCAGAAGGTTACCTTGAAGCTGCCCAGGCCACCCACAGATTTCACATAGCTACTCTGAGGCATCTACTGCCGTTGTTTACCACTGCCACCCCCAGGCCAACATAGCTGAATCACTTGTGTAGCTTTGAAAACACACAGTGCCAGAGCCCAGGTCCAGGAGAACGATTCATTAAATTTGAGCCCCAGACACAGGTGGCTGTATTTTTAAAGCTCTGCCTCTGGCAAGCACGCAAACACAGACTTGGACACCAATGCTCAAAGCAGCATTATTCACAATAGCTGAAAGGGGGAAATAACCTAAATGCTCATCAATAGATGAATGGATAAACAAAATGTGGTTCACGCATACCAAAGCACTGCCATCAAGCCGATTTCAACTCATAGCAACCCCCACTGGGTGTCCAAGGTGGTAAATCTTTACGGAAATAGATTGCCCCATTGTCCTCTGCAGATCGGCAGGTGGTTTTGAACCTCCAGCCTTCTGGTTAGCAACCAGATGCCTTAGGGAATGTGCCACCAGAGGTCCTTGTTTATACATATAATGGAATATTACTTAGCCATAAAGAGAAATGAAGTAATGATACATGCTACAATGAGAAATGATACATGCTACAACATGGATGAACTTTGAAAATATCATGCTAAGGAAATAAGTCAGTCAGAAAAGGACAAATACTGTATGATCCCATTTACATGAAATATCTGGAATAGGCAAACACACAGAGACCAGTTTATTAGTGGCCACCAGGGACTAAGGATCCGGGGAATGGGAAGTTATTGCTTAAGGGACACTGAGTTTCTGTTTGGGGTGATGTAAAAGTTTTGGAAATAGATAGTGGAGGTGGTTGGACAAGATGGTGAATGCAATTAAAGTCACTAAATTGTAATCTTACAAATGGTTAAAATGAAAAAAAGACCAGGTTCATTGGTTTGATAGAGCCTGGTGAGACCCCTGAGAATATGGCCCATAGCCACCCTTCAGGTGTGGAACTGAACTCACTCCTGTGGCTTCCAGCCAAACAATACACAGGCATATGCGGTGAACATTTACATCAGGTAGATACACTCCTTGGAGCAATCAATGGTGGGAGAGGGCAGTGTTTAAACAGGGAGACAACTGGGGTTGGGGGTAGGATTGCATAGAGGGAAAGGACACAGGGAAGAGGTAACTACAAGGAGGAAGTAGGAAGAGGGCTGTTATGTTGTGGGGAATTGCAGTCAATGTCATGAAACAAAATGTGTATGAACTGCCGTATGGAAAATGAATTTGCTCTGTAAACTCACCCAAATCACAAATAAAATTAAAAAAAAAAAAAAAAAGATTAAATGGCAAATTTTATGTTCTATATCTTTTACCATAATAATAAATTTTATAAAACACTCTGCCCAGTGCTGTTCTGGGTTCTATGGTAACTGACAGAGGAAGTTGGAAAGGTTGTGATGCAAAGCACAGAGGAGAGAATAAGAGTGCACCCCTAAAGCATTGACTGCTGGGGGACTAGTACGTGCTGGGGAGAAGAGGGATTGGGCTGTGCCCATCTTATCACTGTGGGTTCTGGGCTCTGGCTTCAACCCTCCTCAGAGCCAAAACCACCACAAGTCTTGGTCTTCCACTTCTGTGCTGGCTGCATGTTTGGACTTCACAACGTGGTTTCCCTGTAGAAATCATATTATGAGTGATAGTTTGGTCCTCGGCCTGGCCACAGGGGCCCATTAACACTTAATGAGAAAAAGTGGACTGTGATAGTTGGAGCTGTGTGTCAACTTGGTTGGACCACAATTCTGTGTGGTTTAAGCTGTTGTGATATGGTTATTCCCATGATGGGATCAGATGAATATGTTTTGAGCGGCCAATCCATTGAAAGGGAGTTTCCCTAGGTGTGTGGCCTGCTTCCAGTATATTTATGGACATCCTGGAAAAAGAGAAACTCTTCTGTTGTGCTGCCTACAACTGTCCATGAGCGAACAATCCACCATTCAGCCTAGAGATCTTGGATTCATCATTCGTTGGAGTCAACAGCCAGTATACTGCCTGCCAACCTTGAGCTCCTCAGCCCCTATAGCTGCGAGAGTTGGAAAAAGCCTCCAGTTTGACGTTTGATCAAGGAACTTTGGACCTGCCAGCTTCGAGTCATTTTCCTAAGATAAATTTCTTTCTCTTTAGAGAACCCCGTCTAACACATGGGGTGACAGACATCTTATGGCCTATGGCCCTAACCTTCATCACAGCACCCCCACTCTATGGATCCTCCTCTGGGCTCAGGGTTCCAGCTGTGAGCACAAGGCATTCTCTCTGTCCTCCTGAGGTCCTTCTGAGATCAAGAGGGGTCCTCAGCAGTGGAAGCGGTCTATGCTTCCTTAGCTAGGGTGACTGTCGAAGTCCATGTTTTCAGTGGGGAAGGGTGTAGCCATCTGAGGGCAGGAGAGGCGGGGGAGTGGGAGGAGGTCTGTGGAATGAACTGAGCTGATAGGTACAGAAGAGTCGTAAACGTGAAACAAGAGCTAGACAAACACAAACCAGTTGAGGTCAAGGCAACTCTGATGTGAGTCAGAGTAGAACTGTGCTTCACAGGTTTTCAGTGGCTGACTTTTCAGAACTCAGTCACCAGGCCTTTCTTCTGAAGCACTTCTGGGTGGACTTGAACCTCCAACCTTGTGGTCAGCAGCTGAGCATGTGAACCGTTTGCACCACCCAGGGACAGACAAATATAGGGCAATTTATTTCAGTCCGTCACACTAACCTCACTGCAGAACAGCAGCCTCTGTGAACAGGAAGTGGTGGAATCTCAGAGGCAGATCTCTGCAAAGCACTGACAAACAGAGAGGACAGGTGGGCTATGTGAGCCGTGGCCTTTCTCAGAAGCCCAATATGTACACAGCCAGTGCTTACACTCACAGGCTGCTCATTCTGTTAACAAGGTTATATTTGCACACTGATTCTTTGTTTGCTTTCAGTTGAGACAAGGTAATTTTTTTTTCCCCAACACCAAATCAGAAGACTTTGCATCTCAAGGGACAGGGACAGTGAGGAGAAAAGGGACTAGTAACGCCCTCTCCACCCCCACCCTCACTACTCTGCACCTTACCTTGACCTGCACCCGGATGCCAGACAAACAAGGGCTTGTCTTACTCACAAAGCACCTCAGAAGGAGAGGCTATGGGCTTCTCTGTGGTTCACACAGCCCTGAGAGTTTTGGGTAGGAGATGCTGGCTCTGGGTGTCACCTCTGGTCACTCTGAGTATGGTAGGGACATACTATATCAGCAGGCCAGAGGGGTGATGTCTTAGTTATGTAGTGTGCCACAGTGCTTCCATGACAAAAATACCATAAGTTGGTGGCTTGAACAAACAGAAATTTATTTTCTCAGCGTTTAGGAGACTAGAAGTCTGAGTTCAGGGTGGTGGCCCTAGGGAAAGGCTTTCTCTCTCTGTTGACTCTGAAGGAAGGCCCTTGTCTTTTTGTGCATCTGCTGCTGGGGACCCGCATGTGGCTTGGCATCTCTCTTCCCCAGCTCTGCTTCTTAGCTTGTTCTTTTCACCTCTTTCGTTTCTCAAGAGATTGAGTCAAGGTATGTCCTATGAACCATGGCAGACTCAGGAACTGGTAGAGTGCCTAGCACATAGTAGGTGCTCAACAAATGTCTGTTGAATGAATCAATTCAAAAACAGAAAACAGTTCTAGAAGAGTTGAGGTAAACTGATAGACAATGGATCTGTGAAACAGGGAGTCCCTGGGTGGGCCAAAGAGTTAAGCCCTGGGCTGCTAACCTAAAGGCTGGCAGTTTGAATGCACTCAGAGGTGCCTTGGAAGAAAAGCCTGGTGATCTACTTCTGAAAGATCAGCCACTGAATACCCTAT
>NW_006924064.1:8108-10024 GCF_000298275.1 Orycteropus afer afer
GAAGACAATGGCTCTCTTCTGCCACAAACCAGTTCCACATGCTAGTGTAGAGAGGAGAGCTAGCAGGACAATTGTTCTATCCTCTGTGGCGTTTCTTTTCTTCTTTTTTCCTGTGTTGCTTCTGCTGTGTTGTGGTCTTGTAAACCCTCTGTACACCCATGGGAATTAGAGCCCACCCCCAGGCTTCTCCGCTCATCACAACTTCACCTCCTGACCCTCCGAAGCATTGGGATCATTGAATACTAGAGGTGATGGGACCCCATACGGTCCCAAGTGTGGCTCCACATCACAATCACCTGGGAAACATTTAAAAACACAGACTTCTGGGCCCTACCCATACTTACTGGTTCCTTTAAACCCATAGTTCAGTGGAGCACAGGACCCATGTTCAAGTCCTGGCTCCCTCCACACTGTGTGATCTTGGAAAAATTACTTCAAGTCTCTGTGTCTTGATTTCTTCACCTGTAACATAAGGACAGCAGTGCCAACCTCATTGGCTGGCTGTGAGGATCAAAGTTAAAAATGTATGTGAAACCTTTGGCGCAGAGCCTGCCTCAGAGTTAACTACAGAATAAATGTAGCTATTATTGTAATTATTATCTCACCACTACTTAGTGCTGACGTGGGGTGATCATCCAGGCCGCCTGATCCTGGATCCAGTGTTCTTTCCAACACGTCACTCTGAAAGTACACACAGGCTTCCCTCTGAGGAAGACTCAGCACTCAGCTAAGTGAACATATGCTTGCTGTCCCTGGGACCCTTTAATCAAACCTCATGGAACAGAGAACTGCACCTGAGAACAGAGAGTGTATCTGACCCGGAGAGCAGATGGCTGGAGAAGGCGGGTGTTTGGCAGTGAAGCTTTTGAGTCCTTTGGGAAGCCATCTGGCTGTTCCTGTTAGCATTTTCATTATGGAAATACTGGGAACCAAAAATAGAATGTCTTGAGAAGAGCTTAATCCTGTGGGCCTTACAAAACAGTTGTTGGAGGCTTCCATACAATAACCACAAGGGGGAACTGCCATCCCATGAAAATTTGCTCTTGTTTGGTGCAGTGGAGTCACTTCTGATTCAAAGCCAACCAGTGTACAACAGAAGGAAACACTGTCCAGTCCTGTGCTATCCCCACAATCATTGCTACATTTGAGCCCATCGTTGCAGCCACTGAGTCAATCCATCTCGTCGAGGGTCTTCCTCTTTTTCACTGACTTTACCAAGGATGATATCCTTCTCCAGGGACTGGTCCCTTCTGATAACATGACCAAAGTACAAGAAACAAAGTTTAGCAACTTTGTCTTCTAAGGAGCATTCCAGAGGACTTCCGGTAAGATGGAAGACTAGGCAGGCAAGTGACACAGACCCTCTTCAACAAAGGAAAGAAAAACCAATTGACAGAGATACAGAAGATAATCTTGGAGCCCTGAGCTTTGAAATGAACTATGCAGAAGTGGATTAGGCACCAACTAGTGGAAAACTCTGAACGAAAACAATGAGTACAGAGATGCTCAGAGCTGCAGACTGTCAGTTACTCTGACGAGATCAATGGCCTGAATATTTCCAAGTGGTGTTGGGACCTGAGAATTGACCTAAACATCAGCCCTGGTCACCCAAGGCTGCAGGGACAACTGCACTGGGGGCCTGTGACTAGGAAAAGAAACACCAGGGAGGGAGAAAACCTGAGCTGTGGACTTTCCATTGTCCAGATGGTACAGCCATTTTGATTGTTTACATGTGGGAGCCATTTTGGATATTTAAAGTGACCAAGGGTGCAGCCATTTTGAATCTTTACAAGTGGCAACCATTTTGGATTTTAAAGTAATAGCATTCTCATTAGAATTCCAGGCACCTAAGAACAGGCTCTGTTTGCCAAGGTCGGCAGGGACATACAAGAGGCCAACAATAGGAAAGGAGACAG
>NW_006924064.1:10164-16437 GCF_000298275.1 Orycteropus afer afer
GAGACAACAGAGCATCACAGTCCACACAAAGAAGCAAGATAAAGCAGGAGAAACAAGGGACCAGGATATGGACCCAAAACACACCCCTGAGAAAGAAGCAGCATTAGAACTCCCTGATAAGGGATTCAAAAGAATTATATTTAGGTATATTCAATGAATTGAGAGACAGACCAAGGAAAACACAGAGAAAGCCCAAGAACAATTTTGAAAGACAATACAAGAATAAAATGACAAAATAAATGAAAAATTAGAAATGATACAAAATCTACACACAGAAATCCAGAAAAGTACTACTAAATTTTCAGAAATAGATAAGACATTGAATGGGCAAAGGAGCAAAATTGAATCAATGGAAGACAGAATTAGGGAGATTGAAGGCAAATACCTGAATACTTCTGTGGAAAGTGATCAATCAGAAAAAAGAGCAAAACAAAATGAAGAAAGCCTAAGGTTCATGTGGGATACCATCAAAAGGAATAACCTACATGTTATAGAAATTCCAGAACAGGAAGAGACAAATACAACTACAGAGAAAATTACTGAAGATTTGTTGGAAGAGAATTTTCCTGGTATAATGAAAGATGAGAATATAACCATTCAGGAAGTCCAACAAACCCCAAACAGGATAGATCCCAAAAGAAAATCACCCTGACATATATCATCATCAAACTTACCAAAAACAAAGACAAAGAAAGAATCATGAGAGCAGCATGGGAAAAACGAAAAGTTACCTACAAGGGGCAGCCAATAAGACTAAACTCAGATTTCTCTGCAGAAACCATGCAGGTGAGAAGACAATGGGATGATATATATAAAACCTTGAAAGAGAAAAATTTCCAACCAATAATTATGTACCCAGCAAAACTGTCCCTCAAATATGATGGTGAAATTAGGACATTTCCAGATAAGCAAAAATTAAAGGAATTTGTTAAACCAGACCAACCTTACAAGAGATGCTAAAGGGTGCCCTTTGGACAGAAAAGCAACAACAGCCAACAACAACTGACCATTAACACACATGATGATATAACCCAGAAACCAACCCAGCTATAGAAATATCCAAAGTAAATAAGCCTACAACAGGGAACCAGAGACATCAATTGACAAATGAGGACAACTACAAACCAAAAAGAGGGAAATAACTATGTCGTTACAGAATTGCTCAATGGTAGGGAAGTCAAGACAACTATAAGATAGAACAGACTGTTCTAAACTTGGGAAGAAAACTATAAATCGCAGGGTAACCTCAAAGAAAAATTACATTCACATCAAAAAAGAGGACCAGCATAAATATTCAGCAAATACTAAAACAATAGCAATGAAGGAAGTGATAACATGATTCATAAACAAAACGAGCTCAGCATATAAAATTATATGGAACAACAACAAAAAAAATTATATGGAACAAAGAAATTGACACCATGAAAAAGCACATAACAAAAATGACAACAACAAATTCATATTTGCCAATAATTACATATCTGGCAAGGGACTTATCTCTAAGATTTATAGCCAAAGAGTGGATGACCAAACTATGGTCTACTATTATACACATAATGGAATGCTATGCAGCACTAAAGAATAGTATGTTGTTGTTGTTGTTATGTGCTGTCAAGTCGGACCCAAATCATAGCGACTCCTCCTTGGGTTTCCGAGGCAGTATCTCAACAGAAGTCGATTGCCCCATCTTCCTTCCGAGTAGTGGCTGGTGGGTTTGAACCGCCAGCCTTCTGGTTAGCAGTCAAGTGCCTTAGGCACTACGCTACCAGAGCTATACAAACCACCACATAATATGGATGAACTTGGAGGACATTATGCTGAGAGACATAAGTCAATCACAGAAGGACACATATAGTATTAATTCGTTGTTGTGGAAGGTCAAGGTTTACATATGGAAGGAAATTTTTTTTGTTGGTTGCCAGGGGTGAGAGCGGAGGGGAGGGAACACTGCCCCCCCAAAAAAATAAGCATTGACCCATGTCACTTTAGTTTTGTGTATTTCACTGTATATAAATTATATTTCAATAAAATGCATTTTAAAAAACAGGAACATTCCAGTTGTATTTCTTCCAAGAAAGATTTGTTCATTCTTCTGGAAGTTCAGGGTATATTCATTATTCCTCATGAACACTATAATTCAAAGACATCAATTCGTCTGCAGTCCTCCTCCTTCATTGTCCAGCTTTAACATGCGATGAAAGATCCCATGGCTTAGTCTTCAGAGTGACATCTTTGCTCTTTGACACTTTACAGAGCTCTTTTGCAGCAGATTTGACCAGTGCAATTCGTCCTTTGATTTCTTAACTGCTGCTTCCATGAGTGTTGATTGTAGTTTCAAGTAAAATGAAATCCTTGATTATTTCCTATTTTCTCTGTTTATCATGATGTTGCTTATTGGTCCAGTTGTGAGGATATCTGTTTTCTGTATATAAAGGTGTAATCCATACTGAAGGCTTTGATCTTCATCAGGAAGTGCTATAAGTCCTGTTCACTTTTACCAAGCAAGGTTTGTCATCTGCATATCGCAGGTTGTGAATGAGTCTTCCTCCAATCCTGATGCTGAGTTCTTCTTCACATCATCCATCTTCTCAGATTATTTACTCAGAATACAGATTGAATGTATATGCTGAAAGGATATAGCCCTGATACACAGCTTTCCTGATTTTAAACCATGCATTAACCCCTTGTTCCGTTTGAATGACAGCTTCTAGGTCTACATACAGATTCTACATGAACACAAGTGAATGTTCTAGAATTCTCATTCTTCACAATATTATCCATAATTACTTATGGTCCACACAGTTGAATGCCTTTGCATAGTCAATAAAACACAGGTAAATATATTTTAAGCATTTCCTGCTTTCAGTCAAGAGCCATCTGACATCATAATGCCATTCCTCGGTCCATGTCCTCTTCTCAATCCAGGTTGAATTTTGGCAGTTCCCTGATGCTGGTAGGTGAGAATTGGTCTGAAGTTTCTACAAAAATTCCCAGAGCTCAACAGCCTACAGTAACCTCATGCCCCAGTCCTGCCTGCCCAGGACCCTGGGGCTGAGGCCTCCAGAGGCTGCTAGTCCTCAGGGAGGGGAGGTTCTCCTTGAACTTAGCCCACTCCCTCTTCCTTGGGACTCTTAAGAGCAAGTTCTGACCCTGTATTCATTGTCATTGCTTCTTCCTCACCCACCCCATCCCAGCACCTAGCCCAGGCCCAACACTTAGTAGATGAGAGATAAGCATCAGGTTGGCTGATAGATGGATATGGGAGATCAGTATAATTAATAAATAGTATAAAAGAACCTGCCTGAACTTTGAGGGGAAGTAATAAAATCAGAGAGGGTTCGGGGACAGTTAAGGGAGGGTCATGAGGTAGGAGGGATGAATGAGAGGGCATGGGCAGGCAAGGCAACAGATGTATTTCAGGGACCCTGGGCAGTGAGAAGAGGGCCTTGGGTAGCACAGATGGTTTGTGCTTCTCTACTACCCTTTAAAGGAGCTCTGGTGGTGTGGTAGTGAAGGCATTTGGCTACTAACCAAAAGGTCAGTGGTTTGAGCCCACCAGACACTCCCCAGAAGAAAGATGAGGCCGTCTGCTTCTGTAAAGATTTACGGCCTTGGAGATCCAATGAGGGTCACTATGAGTCAGAATCAACTTGGTGGCAGTGAGTTTGGTTTTTGGTTTACTAACATTAATGGCTGACATTTTGAACCCACCCAGTGGCTCTGCAAATGAAAGGCCTGGCAATGTGCTTCCATAAAGATTACAGCCAGGAAACCCCATGGAGCAGCTCTACTCTAACACATAGGGTTACTGGAGTGGGAGTCAGTTTTTGCTTTTTGGGGTTTGGGTGGTAAGAGACTCCTCACTGCAGCAGTGAAGCCCTCTACCTTCGGGGCCCTGAGTGGCAGCACCAGGATACCGGAAGATGAGCCCAAGCAGCCCCAGCCACTGTTCACCTGGCCTCCATGTAGGCATCACTGGTGCCCTAGACCTTTGTCATCCTCTCCTGTCTTTGGGGTCTACTTGCTTCTGCCACCAACAGGCAGGTGGGCCTGGGCCCCACTGCCCCCCTCTGGTGATGCCATGGGGCCCAGCACCCTAAGCCTGTGGAACAGGTCCTTCATCGAAGAGCCCCTTCCACCAGCTCAGCACCCTGTATCATCGTTCCAGCTGCCCTGAGGAGGGTGCTCCAAAAAGAGCTGAACTTCAGGTGCCATGAGGCAGAATGAAAGCACTCAAGGAAGACCTACACTGGAATCCCAGCTCTAGCACCTGTTGGTTCCTATTGGTTATCAGGTGTGTGGTTTCCTGGCAAATTACTGCTCCTTTGTGAGACTGTTTGTCATTTGTGAAATGGTTGTCGCTCCTTGCAGAGAATCAAAAGGAATAAATATGTAATGCCAGCACATGGCTCATGCCACTATCATAACCATCATCAACACAGCTCAGCGGATTTAGACGAGAGGCATACTGGGACCTCAGCAATGCTGATGCTAACAGGGTTAGTGGGTAGAGGGGAGGAAGCAGAGCTCAGCTGCATAGGGTGAGTATAAGAGTGGGTTTGTCTGTGTGGAAGTAACCACAGCCAAGGAGATGCAGCAAATAATATCCTAGGAGGTGAGGAAAGAGGAGGCAGAAGTCTCATCACAAATAGGGAGAAGACCATGTGGTTCACAGGCCAGCTCCAAATAGGACCCGCTCACCTCTCACCAGAGACCTGACATTTCCACTTTCTGATCCCTCATGGTCACACTCCAGGCTCTCCCTTTTGTTCCCCTCCAAATGGCCTGGAGGCTCCGGCTTCCGTTTCTCCCTCTCCCGGGTTCTACTGGAGACCCGTTCCCCACAGCCAGTCAGCTGTCCACTCTGGCTTCACTCTTTGGCATAGTTTTTCAGTCCTCTCTCAGCACCCTCTTCAGCTCATGCCCACCCCCACAGACACCCACTCTACCCCAGGGGCCACCAGAACCTCTGGCCCCAGGAGCCCCAAGCCTTCTACCCATCCTGGAGAGGAGCTGTTCACTGCTGACAGCAGCAAGACTAAGTCTCAAGGAGGGCTGGAAAGACTAGGGGGTGGGCTCGGCTAGAGAGTTGGGTGCAACCCAGACTCAGGGGGATGGAAGACCTGGGAAGAGGCCGAAACCGTCAGGAGAGGGTAGGGACAAGCTCAGCAGGGTGGACACATCTGGTATCACGCCACTTGTAGGAAGATCAAGTCTCCTACTGGGAGCTTCTGAAGCCCTAAGCATTCAAGTGAGGGCAGGGAACCCTGGGATAGGGCTGAGAGAGCATGTAGGTAGGGGCTGGGAGAGCAACACAGGGACAGATGGACAAGAGAGTCTGGGCATATGGGACAGTTCCTCAAGCCCATTTCTTGTTCCCTTTGAGTTTCAGAGCAGTGATCCCCAGCAAGCCAAGGAGAGAAGGGGAAGCAGCTCAGATGGGCCCTGGCTGTCCAAGATCCGCAAGTTCCCAAGCAGGGCAGGGCTTGTTTTTCTCCAGCCTCAAGGCTTTCAGAGACACCCATACTGGTACCATTTGCTGACATGGTTGCCAGGGGAACCACTATTTTTATGCATTCTCTAGCTGAGGTGGCTGCAGAAACGCTCAGTGGTGGTTGGTCCACAAGTGATCCTGGAAGTGGTGCCCGAACCCACTGCTGGAGACCTTGGCCACAGGGAGGTGGGGAGCTGTTGCTCTGCTGCCCTGGGGCAGCAGGGGGGCCAGTATTCCCATCTGCATCCCCAAGTGTGGGGTGAGAAGTGGCTGCCAAGTCAGGGGGTGCCTGGGCGTGGGAGCACCAAACCTCTCACTGATTCCTCCTTTCATGCTTGTTCATTCATCCATTCATTCACTTGATCAAACACAGAAGGTTCTGGGCATTGTGCCAGGTGGTGGGAGTAGAGATGTGAACCAAGTACCTCCCAGCCTGATGGGAGACAGATGAATAAAAATACAATTTCAGTTCAGGGAGAAAGGTGCTACCTCAGGGGGTGTCAGTGCTGTGTGCCCATCTTTCCAGGGAGGGGTTTAGAAAGCACCTTTGATGGGTGGAGATCTAAGTCAAGTCAAGGACTTGTGGGCAAGAAGAAGAGCCTTCCAGGTGAAGGAACAGCATGTGCAGGGCCTGGGCAAGACTCTGGAGTGGGGGAAGGGAGCAAATCCAGGGGGACTGGGAAGCTGGGCTGAGACTCAGACCACTTTGGGTGGGGTCCACAGCTGCACCACAGTGGACACACCCAAGACTCTGACAGAAAGAATGCAGGCCAGGCAGG
>NW_006924065.1:0-6316 GCF_000298275.1 Orycteropus afer afer
ATCCCCTTTCTCCTGCTCTTCCGGCCTGCTACTCTGGTGTCCCTGCGTTGTCACTCCTCACCTGTAACCCTCGGGCTGACTGCTCTTCTGTCTGGTTTCAAAGCTTTTATCCCCTTTCTCCTGCTCTTCCGGCCTGCTACTCTGGAACAGTTTTGGGGCTAGGCAAAGCAAAACTATCTTCTGTTGAGGATCAATAGAAAGGCCTTCTGCAGAAATAAAATGGCCTAAATACTTAACAGAAGACTGGACTAATTGTAGTTTTTCTCTGGAAACCTTATGTGCTGTGATAGCTAAATGTTATTATAAGATTATGCTATGATCTATGCAGGCTACCTGAGAGTTTTAGCATATTAGAAAGTCATTGACATTCTGCAATAATTGAGATTCATTTTTAAATTATAAAGGCTGCAAATGAGTATGGAGAATTGGGGTAAAATAACTGGGAAATTCGGTAAAACCTTAAGTTAATCTTGTTGGTAGGTGCCATCAAGTTGGCTCCTACTGATATTGTGACCCCTCTATACAACAGAGGGAGCTCTGGTAGCGTAGTACCTAAGGCACTTGACTGCTAACCAGAAGGCTGGCTGTTCAAACCCACCAGCCACTCCTTGGAAGGAAGATGGGGCAATCTACTTCCATAGTGATACTGCCTTGGAGACCCAAGGGGGGGTGACTATGAGTCGGGTCCAACACCACGGCACATAACAACAACAACAACATATACAACAGAACAAAACAGTGCCCAGTTGTGCACCATCCTCACAATCCTTGCTATACTCAAGCATGTCAGTGCAACCACTGTGTCAGTGCATCTCATTGAGAGTCTTCACCTTTTTTGCTGACCCTCCACTTTATCAAGCATGATATCCCTCTCCAGGAAATGATCCCTTCTGACAACATGACTAAATAGATGAGATGAAGGCTGGCCATTCTTGCTTCCAAGGAGCATTCCAACTGCACTTTTCCTGGGAGAGATTTGTCCATTCTTCTGGCAGTCCATGGTACTTTCACTATTCTTTGCCAACACCACAATTCCAAACCATCATTTCTTCTTCAGTCTTCCTTATTCATTGTCAGCTTTCACATGCATACAAGGCTATTGAAAATACCATGCCCTGGTTTATGTGCACTTTAGTCTTCAAAGAGACATCTTCACTCTTCAGCACTTTAAAGAGGTCTTTTCCAGCAGATCTGCCCATTGCAGTACAATATCTGATTTCTTGGCTGCTGCTTCCATGGTGTTGACTGTGGATCCAAGTAATATGATATCTTTGACAACTTCAATCTTTTCTCCATTTATTGTGATGATGGTCCAGTTGTGAGGATTTTCATTTTCTTTATGTTGAGGTGTAATCCATATTGCAGACTGTACTCTTTAAACTTCATTAGTAAGTGCTTCACGTCATCTTCACTTTCAGCAAGCAAGATTGTGTCATCTGCATATTGCAAGTTGTTAATGAATCCTCCTAAAAGATATTGAGTTGTGCCATCACCTCTTTCCATAGATGTAGTCAATCTGATTCCTATGAATTCCATCTGGTGAAATCCACATGTACAGCCACCATTTATATAGTTGAAAAAAGGTGTTTGCAATGACGAAGTTGTTGGTCTTCCAAAATTCTATCATGCTATCTCTGGTGTCATTTATATTACCAAAGCCTTTTTTACAACTACTATTGATACTTATTTGTTTTCAACTTTTGTATTCAAATCACCAGTAATAATGAATACACCTTGGTTGCATATTTGGTCAATTACAGACTGTAGAAGTTGGTAAAAAATCTTCAATTTCCACATCTTTGGCTTTGGGGGTTGTTGCATAAATTTTAATAATAGTACTATTAACTGGTCTTCCTGGTAGGTGTATGGATATTATCCTATCACTGACAGCATTGTAGTGCATGATAGACATTGAAATATCTTTGTGATGATGAATGCCATGCCATTCCTTTTCAATTTGCATTCCTGGTATAGTAGATCATATGACTGATTCAGAATTGCCAAAAACAATCAGTTAACAGCTGCCTAGTATATCGATCTTTATGCATTCCATTTCATTTTTGACAACTTCCAATTTTTCTACATTCATGCTTTGTACTTTCCACATTCTTATTATTAATGGATGTTTGTAGCTGTTTCTTCCCATTTTGAGCCATGCCCCATCAGGAAATGGAGGTCCCAAAAGCTTTCCTCCATCCATGTCATTGAGGTCGACACTCCTTTGGGGAGGAAGCACTTCCCCAGCTGTATTTTGAGTAAATTCTGACCTGAGGGACTCATCTTCCAGCACTATATCAAACAATAATGTTTCAGGGCTATTAATAATGTCTTCCAGTAACATATCAGAGTGTTTCACTGCTCTTTGTAAGGTTTTCACTGGCCAAATCTTTGAGAAGTGGATGGCCCCTTCCTTTTGAGTCTGTCTTAGTTCGGAAGCTCTGGTGAAACCTGTCCACCATGAATGACCCTGCTGGTGTTTGAAATACTGGTGTCATAGCATTTGGCCCTACAGTAGCATGCAATCCACCACAGTATGACAAACTGACAAGTGGTGGTGGTAAGGCATTATGTTGTTGTTGTTATTTGCCATCGAGTCAGACCTGACTCATAGCGACCCCTCCTTGGGTTTCCAAGGCAGTATCACCATGGAAGTAGATTGTCCAATCTTCCTTCCAAGGAGTGGCTGGTGGGTTTGAACCACCAACCTTCTGATTAGCAGTCAAGTGCCTTAGGCACTATGCTACCAGGCATTATAGTTGAGGTAAATTGTAGATTTTCACAGGTGAAACAAACAAATATTGGCTCTCAGGATGGAGAGGAATACTGAAAAATGGCTACAAAGATCTGTTATTTTAAATGTGTAGCATCCAGAGGAACATTAGAAAGCAATATGTGAGGAATTGAAACTACTGGAAATCTAGGTATAATCATGTGGCTAATAGCACTTTCATTGATTTTCACTGGCCAGTTGTTTGAGAAGTGGATAGCCTCTTCCTTCTTCCATGTTTGTCTTAGTCTGAAAGCTTCACTGAAGCCTGTCCACCATGGGTTACCCTGCTGGTGTTTGACACACTGGTGGCATAGCCTTCAGCCTCACAGCAATACACAAACCACTACAGTATGACAAACTGATAGATGACTGGTGGAAAATCTGTCCTGGAGGAAGTGCAGCCAGAATGCTCCTCGGAAGTGAGAATGTCCAGACTTCATCTCACCTACTTTGGTCATGTTGTCAGAAGAGCCATTCCCTTGAGAAGGATATCATGCTAGGTACAGTGGAGCAAAAAAGGGGAAGACCTTTAATGAAATGGATTGACAATAGGCTCAGGTATAGTAAGGATTGAGGGTGGTGCATGATCCGGCAGTTTCGTTCTGTTGTACATAGGGTTGCTATGAGTCCGGGATGGCTCAATGGCGCCTAACACCAACAACAGCAGCTCTTAAATCCTGTGCAGATTTCCAGCCCCTGATGTAAGACTTCTTAATAGGGAGTACAAAGGTGTTGCAAGGACTGGTACAAAGAACAATTAATCCTTTAGAGAGCAAATCCTGAATATTAGGGTCTAAATGTTTAGAGGTATCTACCTGATTTTTAGTGGATTCTGCTGATAAAACTCATCCCACATTGATAGACATGGTGGCCCCTTTAGTTTCAGGAATTAATGAAAAATCTGGGGGTAGTAGTTTAGAAGGGATTAAGTTGTCCTTTTGCATGACTAATGCTTGTAAACAGCAAACAATGTCCTACCTTTGAATTAGTTCTGTTTCAGATCCCTAGTTAGAGGTTTTCAGGGAGTGTGTGTTTTGGTTACCTTGTGCTGCTCTGAGAGGAATATACAAATGAGATGGCTTTAACAAACAGGAGTTTACTTTCTTACAATTTTGAGGATTGAAGTCTGAGTTCAAAGTGTAAGGCTCTAGGGGCTGGGTGAAAGCTCCTCAACCTTGAGTTTCATCTCTGCCTCTTGCTGCTGGCCAACTGAAACTAGAAGCTTTTCTTCATTCAGGCAGTTGCTGGCTACTGAGGCTGATAAACCTCAGTCCCAGTGTTACCAAACAACATGGCAGGCCACTAATTCAAGTCCAGAAGAAGTCCCTAGATAGGTAGGGCATGGCAGGCTGTTGAACAATGACTAAGCTACATGCAGAGTTCAAGCATACCACCTTCCTCAAAGTTGCTTCTTATATACTGGAAGCAGCCCACATCCCTAAAGCAGCTACTCAGCTGCTCCAATACATTCCACTATGGAGTTAATTACCAATCTCACCATGGGGAATAATTACATCCAGCTGCCCAGCCACTCAATCAGGCCCAGCTAAGTTGATACACACACTTAACTACCACAGTGTGGTTGGCTTAATAATATTTCTCCTTTTCCTGAAAATTGTAAATGACAATCCCATGTAGACAAAGAGTCTCATACCAACAAATTAACAAGAGTCAGAGCTAAGTAGAAAGACATGAAAATCTTCAGTAGGGCCAAGGGAAATAGGGAGGGGTTTTGAATGAATTAAAATCTGTTCTCAATTTATAACCCCTACAACTTTTGAGGTTTTAGTATTCTGGGGCAGGGGTTTTATAAACATGTGGGTTCATTTGCAGAGCATTTAAAAACAAAACAAAACAAAACAAAAAAAACCTACTTTAAAGGAGTCTTTGGCAGCAGATTAGCCCAGCATGGTATGTCATTTGATTTCTTGTCTGCTGCTGCATGGACTTTTATTTTCTATTCAAGTAAAATGAAATCTGTGACAACTTCAATATTTTTTCCATTTATTGTGATGTTGTTTATTGGTCCAATTGTAAGGATTTACATTTTATGTTGAGATGTGTTCATACTGAAGGCTGTCATCTTTGATTTTCACCAGTAAGTGCTTTAAGTCCTTTTAACTTTCCACAAGCAAGGTTGTGTCACCTGCATATTACAAGTTGTTAAGGAGTATTCCTCCAATCCTGATGCTGTGTTCTTCTTCATATAGTCTATATTCTCAGATTATTTGCTCAGCATATAGATTGAATAAGTATAGTGAAATGATACAACTCCAGGGAACACCTTTTCTGATTTTAAACCATGCAGTATCTTCTTATTCTGTTTCAACCACTGCATCTTAGTCTATGTACAGATTTCACATGAACACAATTAAGTGTTCTGGAATTTCCATTCTTTGCAATGTTATCCATAATTTATTATTATCCACAAAGTCAAATGTTTTGTGTTTTTACAAAAAATACAGGTAAACAAAATATCTATCTGGTAGTATCTGCTTGCAGCCAAGATCAATGTGACATCAGCAATGATGTCCCTCATTCCATGTCCTCTACTGAATCCAGCATGAATTTCTGGCAGTTCCTTGTCAGTGTACTGCTGCAACTGGCTTTGAATTGTCTTAAGCAAAATTTTACATGTGTATGGTATTATTGATATTGTTTGATAATTTCTGCATTCTGTTCAATCACCTTTCTTTGGAATGGGCATGTATTTGATCAGTCAGTTGGCCAGGTAGCTGTCTTCTAAATCTCTTGGTACAGACAAATGAGCACTTTAAGCATTGCATTCATTTGTGGGAAAAATTCAATTGATATTCTGTTAATTCCTGGAGTCTATGTTTTTACTAATGCCTTCAGTGCAACTTGGACTTCTTCCTTCACTACTGTGGTAGTTAAGGTTTTATGTCAACTTGACTGGGCCATGGTTTTGAGTGTTTGGTAGTTGGATGTAGTTATTCCCCATGATGAGATTGGATATGGTATAATCAAGTCAATGAAGGGAACTGCTATAAGCAGCTAAATAGTTGCCTTCTGGGTGTGGCCTGTTTCTGTTATATATGGAGGAGCTTTGAGGAAAGGCTTCAGGTTCTTGGCATATTTTGGATCCTGCACTTGGCTGAGTATTCACCTCCAGTTCCTGGACTTGAACCAGTGGTCTGCTGTGTTGCATACCAGTCTCGGGATTGTGCTATGTCACCTGTCAATCTTGGGTTCATCAGCCTCAGCAGCCAGTAACTGCAGGAGTCAGAAGAAGCCTCTAGTTCCAGTGGGCCTGGAACAAGAGGCAGAGCTGAAGCACAAGGTCAAGGGGCCAGCCCCTAGCACCAGCACTCTAAATTCAGACTTCCAGCCTCCTAAACTATAAGAGAATAAATTCCTATTTGCTAAAGCCATCCACTTGTGGTATTCCTGTTATAGCAGCCCTTGTTGTTGTTGTTATTTGCCGTCGAGTCAGCCCCAACTCATAGTGACCCCTCCTTGGGTTTCTGAGGCAGTATCACTATGGAAGTAGGATTGCCCAACCTTCCTTCCGAGGAGTGGCTGGTG
>NW_006924065.1:6826-10286 GCF_000298275.1 Orycteropus afer afer
TTTTTTGTTATCCCTCCCTACTTGATTTTTCCTTTTAATTGTGATTTGGGTGAATGTTTACAGAATAAATTCACTTTCCATACAGCAGCTTGCATACACTTTGTCTCATGATATTGACTGCACTTTCCCACAGTGCAACAGCTCCCTTCCCACGTCCTCCCCATAGTTACCTCTACTCAGTGTCCTTCCCTCCCATGCACTCTTACCACCTGAGCTCTCTCCCTGTGCATACACAGCCCTTCTATTCTCCCATGATTGTTCTCTCCAAGGAGTATATATACTTAATGTAAATGTTCAGCTCATATGCCTATCTTTTGTTTGGCTGGAAGCCACCGGAGTGGGTTCAGTTCCAGACCTGAAGGACATCTAGGGGCCACGGTCTCAGTGCTTCCATCGGGCTCTATCAGCCCAGCAAGGCTGGTCTTCCCCCTCTCCCCCCAGTGAGTTTGAGTTTTGTTTCACACTGTTCTTCCACTTTGTCCAGGATTATCCTACACAGATCCCCCTCCAGTGGTTGACAGTGGTAGCCAGGCACCATCTAGTTCTTCTGGTCTCATAGTCTATAGGCTGAGGATTGCATGGTGTACCAGTCACTTGAACTAATTGTCTATGCATCTTTGGTTTTCTTCATTCTTCTTTGCTGTGGATGAGGAGAGACCCATCATTGCATCTAGATGGCCATTTGTAAGCTTTTAAGATTCCAGTCACTACAGTTGCTAAAGTAGGATGTAGAACAATGTTTTTGTGTAGTATGTTATGCCAATTGAGTTTGATCCCCTGCATCTATGGTCCCGAGCCCATAGGTCTAACTCTTCACTCCCTCTGGATAGCTAGCTGTGGCCAAGAAGTGACTACAAACTTGTGCCTTGTCAGCTCTACTATATATCTGGGAATTCTTACGGAACTTACAAATATACTTGTAGAAACATTGTCTGCCAACCCTATACATGGTCATGGGCACAATTCCTGCGGCATAGACATAAATAATATTTCAGCCTGTCCACCCATCTGTCCATCCGTAAATCAATGTTTGCCTTCATTGACAATTTGGTACTATTATGTGCAAAAGGGTTCATCTTTGTTGTCTGTACCTCCCATGCACCTTCATGTCTTCCTCTTCCTCAATACCACCATGTTGATCACTCACATTTGATACATTGCCCTTCTCTTCACTCAAATCAATACTTGTCTCTACCTATCTAAGTGTTCCCTTCCCTACTTTCCCAGCCCTGGTAACCAACAAAGGATATTTCCTTCCATATAGAATCCTTTCCTTGACTTTTTACAATAACAGACTAATACAATATTTGTCCTTCTGTGATTGACTTATCTCACTTAATGTCCTCCAAGTTCATCCATATTATGCAGTGTTTTGCAGATTCTACGTTATTCTTTAGGGTTGCATAATATTCCACTGTGTGTATGTACCGTAGTTTGGTTATCCATTCTTCTGTTGATGGACACCTAAGTTGTTTTCATCTTTTGGCTGTTGTAAATAATGTTGTGATGAACATGGGTGTGCATATGTCTGTTCTTGTCATGGCTCTTACTTCTTTAGGATATATATCTAGTAATGGAATGGCTGGGTCAAATGAATTTCTAATTCTAACTTTCTAAGGAATCACCATACTGCTTTCCACAGTGGTTGTATCATTTGACACTCCCACCAGTAGTGTATGAGAATCCCAATCTCTCCACAACCTCACCAGCATTTGTTATTTTCTGTCCTGTTGAACTTTGCTACTAGTGCTGGGGCAAGATGGTATCTCATTGTTGTTTTGATTTGCATCTCTCTAATGGCTAATGAGCATTTCTTCATGTTTGGTGGCTGCCTGGATATCCTGTTTGGGGAAGTGTCTATTCATGTCTTCTGTCCATTTTTAAATTGGATTATTTATTTGTCTTTTTGTTGTTGAGGTGTTGGAGTTTTCTATAAATTCTAGAAATAAGTCCCTTGTCAGGTGTGTCATTGCCAAATATTTTTTTCCCAATCTGTAGGTTCTCTTTTGACTCTTGGAGAAGTCTTTGGAAACACATAAAAATTTAATTTTAGAAGGTCCTGTTCATCTAGTTTCTCCTGTGCTATTTGTGCATTTGGGGTTATGCTTGATAGTCTATTTATGCCATATATTAGGGCCCCTAAATTTGCCCCTAGTTTTTCTTTGAGGAACTTTGTAGTTTTAGTTTTCATATTTAAGTCTTTGATCATCTGGAGTTAGTTTTTGTGTTTGGTGTGACGTATAGATCTTGTTTCATTTTTCTGCAAATGAGAATTCAGTTTTGCCAACACCATTTATTAAACAGACAATCTCTTCTCCATTGAATGGATTTTGGCCCTCTGTCAAATATCAGCTAACCATAGTTCGATGGGTGTATTTCTAGGTCTCAATTTTATTCCATTGGTATACGTGTCTGTCATTGTACCAACACAGGCAGTTTGACTACTGTGTCTGTATAGTAGGTTTTGAGATCTGGGAGTGTGAGACCTCCTACTTTGTCGTTCTTCTTCAATAATTCTTTGCCTATCTGAGGTCTCTTTCCTTTGCATATAAAGTTAGTGATTAGCTTTAACATATCCTTAAAGAATGTTGATGGGATCTGGACTAGGATTGCATTGAATGTATAGATTGCTTTGGGTAGAATTGACATTTTCACAATATTCAGTCTTCCTTTCCACGAGCATGGGTATGTTCTTCCATTTATGTAGATCTCTTATGGTTTCTTGGAGTAGTGTTTTATAGTTTTCTTTGTAGAGGTTTTTTTGTGTCCCTGGTAAGATTTATTCCCAAGTATTTTATTTTTTTGGTAGCTATTGGGAGCTCTGTTGGCATAGTGCCTAAAGCATTTGACTGCTAACCAGAAGGTGGCAGTTCAAACCTACCAGCTGCTCCTAAGAAGGAAGATAGAGCAATCTACACCTGTAGTGATACCATCTCGGAAACCCAAGGAGGGGTCACTATGAGTTGGATACAACTCAATGGCAGTGTGTTTGGTTTTTTGGTTTATGGTAAATGGTATTGGTTTCCTTATTTCTTTTTCCAGCAATCTTTTTGCTGGTGTAGAGGAATCCAACTGATTTTCGGATGTTGATCTTGTACACTGCTATGATGCTAAATCTCTCAATTAGTTCCAGTAGATTTTTGACTGAGTCTCTTGGGTTTTTGAGGTATAGGATCATATCATCAGCAAATAGGGATAGTTTGACATCTTCCTTACCAATTTGGATGCCTCTGATTTCCCTTTCTTGCTTTATGGCCGTGGCTAGGGCTTCCAGTACAATGTTGAATAGAAGGTGGTGATAGAGGGTATCCTTGTCTGATTCCTGTCCACAAGGGGATTGGTTTAAGTCTCTCTCCACTGAGATAATATTGTTATTGTTGTTATGTGCCGTCAAGTCAGACCCAACTCATAGCGACCCCTCCTTGGGTTTCTGAAGCAGTATCACTACAGAAGTAGGATT
>NW_006924065.1:10981-11450 GCF_000298275.1 Orycteropus afer afer
ATATACTTTGTCTCATGTCATTGACCACAATTTACCACAATGCAAAAGCTCCCCTCCCACTTCCTCCCCATAGTTACCTCTTCCCAGTGTCCATCTCTCCAAGCACTCCTGGCCCCTGAGCTGTCTGCCTGTGCATAAGCAGCCCTTCTTTCTCCCATGATTGTTCTCTCCAAGGAATGTATGTACTTGAGGTAAATGTTCAACTCATATGCCTGTATTGTTTGGCTGGAAACCACAGGTGTGCGTTCAATTCCAGACCTGAAGAGCAGCTAGGGGCCATAGTGTCAGTGGTTCCACCAGACTCTATCGGACCAGCAAACTTGGTGCCCACCACTTTTTTTTTCTCCAAATGATTTTGAGTTTTGTTCCACATTGTTCTCTCTCTCTATCAAGGATCTCCTACATAGATCTCCTTCCAAGGGGATGACAGTGGTAGCCAGGCACCATCTAGTTCTTCTGGTCTCATAGT
>NW_006924065.1:13462-14660 GCF_000298275.1 Orycteropus afer afer
ACATGGGTGTGCATATATCTGTTCTTGTCATGGCTCTCACTTCTTTAGGGTATATACCTATTAATGGAAAGGCTGGGTCAAATGATATTTCTAATTCCAGCTTTTGAAGGAGTCACCATACTGCTTTCCACAATGGCTGTACCAATTTACAGTCCCACCAGCAGTGTATGAGAGTCCCAATCTCTCCATAACCTCGCCAGTATTTGTAATTTTCTGTCTTGTTGATTTTTGCTACTAATGCTGGAGCAAGATGATACCTCATTGTTGTTTTGATTTGAATCTCTCTAATAGCTAATGACCATGAGCATTTCTTCATACGTTTGTTGGCCACTTGAATATCATCCTTGGTGAAGTGTCTATTCCTGTCTTCTGCCCATTTTTTAATTGGATTGTTTGTCTTTTTGTTATTGAGGTGTTGGAGTTTCTATAAATTCTAATGATAAGTCTCTTGTCAGATATGCCATTACCAAATATTTTTTCCCAATCTGTAGGTTCTCTTTTAACCCTTTTGGAGAAGTCTTTGGAAGCACATAAAAATTTAATTTTTAGAAGGTCCTAATCATCAGGTTTCCCTTCTGCTCTTCATGCATTTTGAGTTATGCTTGATAGTCTACTTATGCCATCTATTAAGGCCCTTAAATTGGTCCCTAGTTTTTCCTTGAGGAACTCTATAGTTTTAGATTTCACATTTAAGTCTTTGATCCATCTGTAGTTTGTTTTTGTGTATGGTGTGAGGTACAGATATTGTTTCATTTTTCTGCAAATGGATCTCCAGTTTTGCCAGCACCATTTATTAAACAAACGTTCTTGTCCCCATTTAATGGACTTTTGGCTTTGGTCAAAGATCAGCTGATGATAGGTCCATGGATCTATTTCTGGGTTCTCAATTCTGTTCCATTGGTCTGTGTATGTGTCATTAAACCAATACCAGGCAGTTGTGACTACTGTGACTGTATGTTAGGTTTTGAGATCCGGCAATGTGAGACCTCCTACTTTGTTTTTCTTCTTCAGTAGTGCTTTGCTTACCCTAGGTCTCTTTCCTTTCCATATAAAGTTAGTGATTGGTTTTTCCATATCCCTAAAGAATGTTGATGGGATCTGGATTGGGATTGCATTCAATGTATAGATTGCTTTGGGTAGAACTGACATTTTCACAATGTTCAATCTTCCTATCCACAAGCATGGGATGTTCTTCCAT
>NW_006924065.1:16110-16541 GCF_000298275.1 Orycteropus afer afer
TGTTTAGTATTTGTGCTTGTCCTCTTTGTTATTGTGATATGAAGGTTTATCATTTTTCTTTGAGGTTACCCTATGATTTATAATTTTTCCCTCTGAGCGTAGAGCATTCCATTCTGTCTTTCAACTCTTTTAACTTCTTCACCATATAGAAGTTCTGTAACTACACAGGCTTTTCCCTGTTTTTGCTTGTAGTTGTCCTCACTTGCCAATTGATGTCTCTGTTTCCCTGTTTACAATCTTGTAAGCTCATTTTACTGTAGTTTCTGGGTTGGGGCATCTTGTCAGTTGTTATTTACTATTTTTGTTCTCTGTTCAAGGGACTCCCTTTAGCATGTCTTGTAAGGTTAGTCTAGTTGTAACAAATTCCTTTAGTTTCTGCTATCTGGAAATCTCATAATTTCATCATCATATTTGAGGGACAATTTTGCCAG
>NW_006924066.1:0-564 GCF_000298275.1 Orycteropus afer afer
CAAATGAGAATGCTGTCACTTTAAAATCCAAAATGGCCACCACTTGTAAACATTCAAAATGGCTTTGCCCTTGGTCACTTCAAATATCCAAAATGGCCACCACTTGTAAACACCCGAAATGGCTGTGCCCTCGGTCACTTTAAATATCCAAAATGGCTGCTATGTGTAAACAATCAAAATGGCTGTGTCCTCTGGACAATGGAAAGTCAACAGCTCAGGTTGTCTCCCTCCTTGCTGTTTCCCTTCTTAGTCATAGGGCACCAGCACGGTCGTCCCTGCAGCCCTCGGTAACCAGGGCTGATCTTCAGGTCAATTCTCAGGTCCCAACACCACTTGGAAATATTCAGGCTGTTGGTCCCATTAGAGTAGTTGACAGTCTGCAGCTCCAACCATCTCTGTACTTAATGTTTTCGTTCAGGTTTTTCCACTAGTTAGTACCTAATCCACTTCTGTATAGTTCCTTTCAAAGCTCAGGGCTCCAGGATTATCTTCTGTATCTTTGTCAATCGGTTTTTCTTTTATTTATTGAAGAAAGTCTGTGTCACTTGTCTGCTTATTCCGCCA
>NW_006924066.1:2704-4108 GCF_000298275.1 Orycteropus afer afer
AAAAAAAAAATGTGTTCATAACTGCAATTATATATAACTGAACTGGCTGGCAGCCCTCATCTAGGTAACTCAATGACTTCTAGTCAACTGGCCAAACTTTACATTTCAAAGGAATTCAACTGAAACTAATCTCTTCTATAGTCATTCATTAAACCCCTTACCTTTCTTCTGTTCTCTAGTATACAGAACCCTCTCTCTAAACAGTGGAGTATTTTGTATTTTTACTTAGTGCTGCCCAGCTCAAGGTGTATAATCCCTCAGTAAAACTCCTTTTTTTTTTTTTTTCCCCCTCACTGCTAGCACAATGTAAGATTTTCTTCTTTGGCATTTCTGGTGTCAGAAGTGGGACTTTAAAGATGCATTATCTTTGACAATGCCCAGGGCAGCCAGACATGAGCACAGTACTTGCTGAGCCACTTTGGGCTCTCTGTTTCTATGAATTCCTGGGAAACATTTCAGATAAAAAACTGCTCAACTGAAGCTTCCTTGTGTTAATAGCTCTTCAAGTTTTATTGTGGATTTGTTTTGGTCCTTATAAATCCAAGTTTGGTTTGTTGTAACTGTCATTATAAAATAGGAAATGTTCTGTGTAAAGCATTTGGAGCCACTTTTTGGGAATCAACCTTACTACATGAACAAGCATTACAGTCCTTTATCATGCATCTCCTTGTCTGGCATAACCTCATTTGAGACAGTCTGGAAAATCAGTGGCCACTATGGAGTTCTTTTGATCTAAGTTAACTTTTCTGCATACTGAATTGGAGAGCTGAGGTTCCCAGATTAAACAGTTCCAGTGGAGTATCTATTTTGATTAGTATACTAAAGCCTCTAAAAGACATCAAGACAGTAAAATTGCTTCCCTGCAGGACACAGTCTTAATTTAAATTAACTAGGCAGAATAAAAAATTACAATGACAAATTTCAGCTACTACTCCTTCTGCTCGCCTGCCAGCTGCTACCTTTTTATACTTTGCTTTTCTACTCCTGTAATAACACTTTATCTGTCTTACCCACTATGCCACCAGAGCACCTTCATTAATAGTACAGCCTTATCAAAACATCTGTCTGTTGGGGGACATAAGGTGTCCACTTTATCTGAACTTGCCTTGTTCCAATAAATAAATATAAATAAATAAATAAACCCTTGCCTGAAATGCCCTTTAAAATTTGCCCTAGCAGTGATGCAGAAGATCTCCCTTGTATCACTTTTGCTGCATGAACACACTCAGAATGATGTACCATTGTGAAAACTTTTCCTATATGCCATGGGGACCCCTACAAACTTTCTGAAGAATTTAAAGTCCTTGTTGAAGCCTACCACCCTGGGCTCCCCAACTTACATCAGCTTGTTCACATGATTACTGGCCTAGGGAAAGCCCAATTATGGCTAGCACAGACAGAATG
>NW_006924066.1:4808-5887 GCF_000298275.1 Orycteropus afer afer
CCCCTGCCCCAGCATACTAAAACCTCAAAAGTAATGGGGGTCATCAACCAGGAACAAATGTTGATTCACTGTCAACCTGTTCCAATATCTCTTGGTCCTACTGACGATTTACATCTTTTTTTTTTTTTTTCTTTTTTTTGCTGCGGTCTGATACCCATAAATCTAATAATAGAAAGGGATCTTTTATCCAAATGGAACTTCTATTTACAATTTAATCAAAAGCGAGAAATGTTACTGAGTCTGCCTGATATCCCTAAGGCAACAGAGATAGAAGGCTCTGAATTAGGACAAAGAAGCCATTTGCTATATGCAGGCACTTGTCATGTCTCTCCAAAATTCAACTCAGCCTAGCCCTGCCCTTTCTGCCATCTTTTCCCTAGTTCCTGAAACCTTATGGGCTACCACATCCACAGAAGTAGTTCAATTTTTTCAGCAATTAAAATTTAAATAGATTTATCTGAACCTCTACTAAAAATTCTCAAGTATCCATTCAAAGAAGAAGCAAAACATGGATTAGTTACCATTATACAAGATTTCCTTTCTAAAGATTTGCCCCTTGTTCCAACCCTTGTAATACTCCTATTCTTCCAGTTAAAACACCAAATAATAAAGGCTGGAGATTTGTTTAAGATTTATGTATTGCTATTCCTAGATTCCCAGTAGATCCTAATCCTCATTAACTACTCTCCAATGGCCCTTCAGATGCAACTCATTTTATGCTTGTGGATGTTTGCAGTGCCTTTTGCAATATCTCTATGCATTCTGAAAGTCCACACTTGTTTGCTTTTATCTAGGAAAATCAACAATTTGGCCGGAACGGAAAGCCAAAAAAATTTACTGAATCTCCCACCTATTTTTCTCAGATTCAGCATGTGGATTTGCAGCCTTTACAGTTTACAGACAAATTCACATTGCTGCAATGCATTCATCATTTGCTAGTTTGCTTAATCTCCCAGCAAGTCTGTCATTAACAGTATTGAAAAAACAAACCCGAACCCACTGCCATTGAGTCGCCTGTGACTCATAGCAATCCCCTTGGGTTTCCAAGGCTATAAATCATTATAGAAGTAGATGGCCTC
>NW_006924066.1:9471-10680 GCF_000298275.1 Orycteropus afer afer
AAGACTGATGCCAGGACACAGAGACTGCTAAGGGATGTCAGGCCCACAAATGTTGAAAGGAGACAAGGACTTTCCCCCAGAGCCAACAGGGAGAGAAAGTCTTTCCCTAGAGCTGGCACCTTGAATTTGGATATCCAGCCTCCTAAACTGTAAAGGAATAAATGTCTGTTTGCTAAAACCATCTACTTGAGGTATTTTGCATATAGCAGCAGTAGATAACTAAAACAATGTGAATGTGGAAGAGCTACTTTCAGCAGCAGAGTGAAGAAAGTTGAATAAAGGTAAAGAGTAGGTACAAGGAGTCGTCATGAGTCAGAATCAACTCCATAGCAACTAACAACAACATAGGGTAAGGTGAGCAAAGACAGATCATTTTAAATTCATAAAATTAAAATGTAAGCCAAAATATTCATTCTTACCATATAAGGAGCCTTGGTGGCACAGTGCCTATGGCATCTGACTGATAATCAGAAGGCTGGAGGTTCAAATCCACCAGCCACTTCTCGGAAGGAAGGTTGGGCAATATACTTCCATAGTGATACTACCTTGGAAACTCAAGGAAGGGTCGCTATGAGTCAGGTATGATGCGATGGCAAATAACAACAACAAAAAGCTAAAGGATCTTCCAAACCCACAAACGGTAATCTTTGTATCATAGATCCATATCAACAACTGTGGGGTGGATTCATCCAGTTAACTCCCCAAGGGGAAAGGCTAATAAGTCAGAATGCTCTCCTTTGCTAGGAACAATCTAATCACACCCATGTGAACAAACCACCTGTTACCAGATCTATGGGATGGCTTCCAATGCCTAAATGTGTATCAGTTATAACCTTACAGCTACTATCTGGTTTGGAAGATGCACTCTGGGCCTGAGCTAGACTCAAGGATGTATTTTAACTCAATTCTCTACCAGCTAATGTACTAATATATTAAGAGCACAATGGTCTTTATCAGTGTTTCACTGACTCAATCATTTACCAGCAGTATTCACACCTCAGATTGGGTTTGAAGATGTTATGACACTTGTAGAAATATTAACAAATACATACAAACTGCCCTAAATGGCAGTGCCCATCAAGAGATCAATATCAAAATAGCAATGATGGAAAAAGTAGTATTCCAAAACAGAATGGACCTTGACAGTCTCACTGCAGTTCAAGGAGGTTATCTATGCCATAATAAAATCTGATTGCTATGCCTATATTC
>NW_006924066.1:11700-12297 GCF_000298275.1 Orycteropus afer afer
TCTTGAAAAATATTTTGTTTAATTGATGTTTATAAGGAATCCTGGGAAAGGTCTATGAGATTAATCCAAGGAGCCTTACCCTTTCTATTTGGGCTATCACTTTGTACCAAAAAAAAAAAAAAAGAAGTGCCAAAATCAAACTTAAAATCACTTTCTTAAAGACTTTCTGCCCTGATATGCTTGCAGACACATTTCATGAAAATCATTTACAAAGGAACACAAGAAGCACTGTTGAGCATTTTGGTGTCTCCATTCATGTCACTCCAGAGGCAGCACCATCCTGGTGGCAAATCTGTTCTCAGAAATGTGCACAAGAAAACTCTCCAGGGATCCAGGGGAGCCTGGATAAAGCATGCTGGCTCCCTGCCAGGGCAAAGAACAAAATAATATTCTGTATAAAAAAGTTGTTTTTCTTTTCTATCTTTTTTTTTCTTAGAAGGGAGGAGAATGATTCTGTTTTTCTTCATTGTGCACCAAATCCCTAAAGACTACAAATAAATCCCTAAAGATGACACATTAATGCTAATGCAGTCAGAACAGAAACTGTTAAACAGTAAAGAAAGCAATGAAAATGAAAGGATTTCAGCCTTAGATATT
>NW_006924066.1:14127-15407 GCF_000298275.1 Orycteropus afer afer
TAATCTTGAGAAATGCCAAGTGTGTTGTTCCCTTTTGGTTTTCTAACTCCCAAGTCTTTGCACATTTCATTATAGCAATTGGCTTTGTCTGCTCTAGCTGCTCTTTGAAATCTTCTGTTCAGCTGTTTTATCTTGTCATTTCTTTCATTTGCTTTAGCTACTCTCTGTTCAAGGGCAAGTTTCAGAGTCTCTTGTAACATCCATTTTGGTCTTCTCTTCCTATCTCATCTTTTTAAAGACCTCTTGCTTTCTTCATGGATGATGTTCTTGATGTCATCCCACAATTTTTCTGGTTTTCAGTCACTGGTGTTCAATGCATCAAATCTGTTCAAGTGGTCTCTAAATTCAGGAGGGATATAATCAAGGTCATATTTTGGCTCTCATGGACTTGTTTAAATTGTCTTCACCTTTAACTTGAATGTGCGTATGAGCACTTGATGGTCTGTTCCACAATCAGCTCCTAGCCTTATTTTGGCCAAAGATATTGAACTTCTCCATCGCCTCTTGCCACAGATGTAGTCAATCCGATTCCTGTGTACTTCATCTGGTGAAGTCCACATGTATAGCTGCTGTTTCTGTTGTTGAAAACAGGTATTTGCAATGAATAAGTAGTTGGTCTTGCACAATTCTATCATGCCATCTCCAGCGTTATTTCTGTCAAGAAGGCCAAATTTTCCAACTACTGGTGATTCCTTTTGTTTCCAACTTTTGCATTCCAATCGCCAGCGGTAATTAGCACATCTTTATTGCATGTTTGGTGAATTTCAGACTGCAGAAGTTGATAAAAATCTTCAATTTCCTCAGCTTTGGCTTTGGTGGTTGATGTGTAAATTTGAATAATATTAACTGGTCTTCCTTGTAGGCATATGGATATTATTCTATCACTGACAGCATTGTACTTCAGGAGAGATCTTGAAACATCTTTTGTGATGATGAATGCCACACCAATTCCTCTTCAAATTGTCATTCCTGCCATAGTAGATCACATGGTTGTCTGATTCAAAATGGCCGAAACCAGTCCTTTTCAGCTCCCTAATGCCTAGGATAGCAATCTTTATGCGTTCCATTTCATTTTTGACGACTTCCAATTTTAATAGATTCCATGTTCATACATTCCATGTTCTGATTATTAATGGATGTTTGCAGCTGTTTCTCCTCAATTTGAGTCATGCCACATCAGTAAATGGAGGTCCCGAAAGCTTTACTTTGTCCATATCATTAAGGTTAGTTCTACTCTGATGAGGCAGCTCTTTCCCAGTCATATTTTGAGAGCCTCCCAA
>NW_006924067.1:0-590 GCF_000298275.1 Orycteropus afer afer
GCTCTTCTCTCTGGCTTCCTGGCTTTTAATCCCCTTTCTCCTGCTCTTCCCACCTGCTGCTTTGGGCATCCCTGAGTTGTCTCTCCTCACCTGTATCCTTGGGGCTGACTGCATAACATGGATGAACTTGGAGGACATTATGCTGAGTGAAATAAGACAATCACAGAAGGACAAATATTGTATTAGTCAGTTATTGTAAAAGTTAAGGAAAGGTTTATCTATATAAGGAAATTTTCTTTCTTGGTTACCAGGGGTGGAAGGAGAGGGGAGGGAACACTGTTAGAGGGATAGAGATAAGTATTGATTTGGGTGAAGAGAAGGGCAATGTACCAAATGTGAGGGACCAATATAACAGCATTGAGGATGAGAAAGACTTAGAGAGGTACATGGGAGGTACAGACAACAAATATGAACCCTTTTGCACATATAGTACTGCATTGTCAGTGAAGGAAAACATGAGTGTATGGGTGGATAGATGGGTGGACAGGCTAAACTATTAGGTATGTCTATGAAATGGGGACAGTATCCAAGAACATATATAGGGTTGGCAGACAATGGTCCTCTAAGTTTATGTGAATGATCAGAATTCC
>NW_006924067.1:1295-2411 GCF_000298275.1 Orycteropus afer afer
ATGTCCCTTCGTTGCCCTTCAGATCTGGAATTGAACCCACACCTGTGGTTTCCAGCCAAACAAAATACAGGCATACGAGTTGAACATTTACCTCAAGTAGATACACTCCTTGGAGAGAAAATCATGGGAGAAAGAAGGGCTGCTTATGCACAGGGAGACAGCTCAGGGGGCATAAGTGTATGGAGGGCTGGACACAGGGAAGTGGTAACAGTGTGGAGGAAGTGGGAGGGGAGTTGTTGCATTGTGGTAAACTGTGGTCAATGTCATGAGACAAAATTTATGTGAACTGCTGTATGGAAAGTGAATTTTCTGTGTAAACATTCACCCAAATCACAATAAAAAAAAAAAAAAAAGAGAAGAGAAATCAAAGGCATCCAAATTGGTCAGTAAGAATTCCAACTATCCTTATTTGCAGATGATATGATCCTATGCCTAGAAAACCCAAGAGACTCAGTCAAAAATCTACTGGAACTAATTGAGAGAGTTAGCATCATGGAAGGATATAAGATCAACATCCAAAAATCACTTGGATTCCTCTACACCAGCAAAGAGATTGCTGAAGAAGGAATAAGGAATTCAATACTGTTTACAATAGCTGACATAAAAATAAAAAACTTGGGAATAAATCTTACCAGGGATACAAAAGACCTCTACAAAGAAAACTATAAAAACCTACTTCAACAAACCATAAGAGAACTACATAAATGGAAGAACATCCCATGCTTGTGGACAGGAAGATTGAACATTGTGAAAATGTCAATTCTACCCAAAGCAATCTATACATTCAGTACGATCCCAATCCAGATCCCATCAACATTCTTTAGGGATATGGAAAAACCAATCACCAACTTTATATGGAAAGGAAAGTGACCTCGGATAAGCAAAGCACTATTGAAGAACAACAACAAAGTAGGAGGTCTCACACTGCCAGATCTCAAAACCTCTATACATCCACAGTAGTCAAATCTGCCTGGTATTGGTTTAATGACAGATACATAGACCAATGGAATAGAATTGAGAACCAAGAAATAGATCCATCGACCTATGGTCAGCTGATCTTTGAAAAAGGGCTGAAATCCAATAAATTGGGAAGAGAATGTTTGTTTAATAAATGGT
>NW_006924067.1:3906-5032 GCF_000298275.1 Orycteropus afer afer
CTGAACTATTAGGTATGTTTATGAAATGGAGAGTGCACCCAAGAACATATATAGGCTTGGCAGACAGTGGTCCAATAACTTTATGTGTATGATCTGAATTCCCAGGTGTATAATGGGGCTGACAAGGGGCAAGGTTGTAGTCACTGCTTGGTCACAGCTAGCTACCCAGAGGGACAGAGTAGTTGAATCTGTGAGCTCAGGACCATAGTCACAGAGGACATCAAGCTCAATTGGCCTAACAACTACACAAAACATTGTTCCACCTCCTACTGTGGCGAGTAGTGACTGAGATCTTAAAAGCTTGCAAGCTGCCATCTAAATGCAACGATGGGTCTCTCCTCGTCCAGAGCCAAGAAGAATGAAGAAAACCAAAAATTTGCTCTTTAAATTTTCACCCAAATCACAATAAAAGAAAAAGAAAAGAAAGATCAACAAAGAATTCTATATTCCACAAAACTATTTTGTAAAAATGAAGGCAAAAGAAAGATATTTTGAGATAAACAAAAATTGAGATAGTTTGTTGTTGACAAACCCACCTTACAAGAAATACTAAAGGAAACTTTTCAGGCTGAAAGCCAGTGACTCTAGGCAGTAATTTCAATCCACATGAAAAAAGAAAGCATAGGTAAAAATAATTATGTAATTATAAAAGACAGAATAAATGAAGATTTCTTCTTTATTCTCATAGCTGCCTTTAAAAAATAATGTATAAAATAGTACATTTAATATTATGTTGTTGGTTCTATAACATATAGAAATGTGTTCAAAAAAGGACAAAAGAAGTGAGTGTGAACGTAGCATTAGACAAAGGAAATGACACCAGATGGTTACTTAGATCCAGAGGAAAAAATAAAGAGAACCAAACTCACTTCCACTGAATTCATTCAGAGTCATAGTGATCCTACTGGACAGAGTAGAACTGCCCTATCAAGTTTCCAAAGCTGTAATTTTTTTTTTTTTTTAATTGTGATTTGGGTGAAGATTTACAAAGCAAATTCACTTTCCATACAGCAGTTCACATATACTTTGTCTCATGCCATTGACCACAGTTTACCACAATGCAACAGCTCCCCTCTCACTTCTTCCCCACAGTTACCTCTTAGCAGTGTCCGTCCCTCCATACACT
>NW_006924067.1:6147-7201 GCF_000298275.1 Orycteropus afer afer
TTATTTATTTTTTTTTTAATTTTTATTTTTATTGTGATTTGGGTGAAAATTTACAGAGCAAATATACTTTCCATACAGCAGATCACATACACTTTGTCTCAGGACATTGACTACAATGTAGCACAATGCAACGTCTCCTCTCCCCCTTCCTCCCAATAGGTACCATTCCCTGTGATCATCCCTCCATACTCCTACCCCCTGAGCTGTCTCCCTCTGCCTGAGCATCCCTTGTTTCTCTCTAGCTTGTTCTCTCCAAGGCTGTATCTACCTCAGATAAATGTTCAACTAGTATGCCTGTCTACTGCTTGGCTGGAAGCTACAGGTATGTGTTCAATTCCAGACCTGAAGTGCAGCTAGGGGCCATAGTCTCAGTGGTTCCACCAGGCTCCATCAGGCCAGTAAACCTGTTCCCCCCCCCTTTTTTTTTTCTTCCAAATGATTTTGAGTTTTGTTCCACATTGTCCCCCTGCCTATCCAGGATCTCCTACAAAGATCCTCTTCCAAGTGATTGACAGTAGTAGCCGAGCACCGTCTATTTCTTCTGGTCTCATAGTCATATAGGCTGCAGATCAGATGGTGTACTAGTCACTAGGACTGATTGTTTCCATGAATTTTTGGTTTTCTTCATTCTTCTTGGCCCTGGACAACGAGAGACCCATCGTTGCATCTAGATGGCAGCTTGCAAGCTTTTAAGATCTCAGTCACTACTAGCCACAGTAGAAGGTGAACAATGATTTGTGTAGTTTGTTATGCCAATTAAGCTTGATATCCTCTGGGACTATGGTCCCGAGCCAGGTTCAACTACTCGGTCCCTCTGGGTAGCTGTCAGTGGCCAAGCAGTGACTAAAACCTTGCCCCTTGTCAGCCACATTATACACCTGGAAATTCAGATCATACACATAAACTTATTGGACCACTGTCTGTCAACCCTATACATGTTCTTGGGTACACTCTCCATTTCAAATAGATACCTAGTATTTCAGCCTGTCCACCCATCTATCCACTCATGTACCCGTATTTGCCTTAACTGAGCACATCGTATTATATGGCAAAA
>NW_006924067.1:8477-8945 GCF_000298275.1 Orycteropus afer afer
TCCTTCCGAGGAGTGGCTGGTGGGTTTGAACTGTCTGGTTAGCAGGCAAGTGTCTTAGCCACTATGCTACCAGAGCTCCTTAAATTTGGCCCTAGTTTTTCCTTGAGGAACACTATAGTTTTGGGTTTCACATTTAAGTCTTGGATCCATCTCAAGTTCATTTTTGTGGATGGTGTGAGGTACAGATCTTATTTCATTTTTCTGCAATGGATCTCCAGTTTTGTCAGCACCATTTATTAAACAGACATTGTCTTCCCCATTTAATGGATTTTGGCTCTGTCAAAAATCAGCTGACTATAGGTCGATGGATCTATTTCTGGGTTCTCAATTCTATTCCATTGGTCTATGTTTCTGTCATTAAACCAATACCAGGCAGTCTTGACTACTGTGGCTTTATAGTAGGTTTTGAGATCTGCCAGTGTGAGACCTCGTACTTTGTTGTTGTTCTTCAATAGTGCTTTGCTTATC
>NW_006924067.1:15619-16402 GCF_000298275.1 Orycteropus afer afer
ATAAAAAGGACAAAAATATTAATAATATTAGTTGTTTTAAAACAGACAAATACAAGCAAACTAATCACCAGAAAAAAGAAAGTGAAAAAGAAAAAAATTAAAATAAAAAAGAGAAAAAGAAATCAGTGGAGGACAGGGCAGGGCACCCAGTTTCCGTCTGAGCACTCAGACTGTGATGGAGTTCCTGTGGGCCCAGAAGGTAGGTGGGAGTGGGGGATGGCTGCACCTACATTCACCAAGTGGCTGTGGGTTATAAGAGTAAGAAGAGGAATGTCATACCTTGTCAGTCTTGCAGGTCCTGAGTGTCCTTGGGGTTGCTGGAAAGCGGAACGTGTTCTTAAGCCTTAGGAATCTGTGAGAGCACTGTCTCTTTAAATATCCAAAATAATCAAGCTGCTTTTTAAACCTTCAAAATGGTGGCATCCTCCAGACCAGCAAAAGTCCACAGTTCAGCCCACCTTTCTCTTCACCTTCTCCGTTTGTTCCCCAGTGACCTTGCACAGTCCTCTGTGCAGTCCCTGGCTAGCAGGGTGATTTTTAGGTTAATTCTTAGGTCTTACCACCACTTGGGAATCTCCAAGCTCTCTGTGCCATCAGGATCACTCAGGATCGCTGCCAGACGATTTGGTATTTTCACGCAAATTCTTCTGCTAGTTAGGGTTTAGTTCACTTCTATATTCTTCCCTTGAAGGCTCAGGGGTCCAGGATTATCTTCTGTGTCTATGTTAATTGGTTTCCCTTTTCTTTGTTGAAGAGGGTCTGTGCAGTCTTTCTGCCTAGTCT
>NW_006924068.1:0-1061 GCF_000298275.1 Orycteropus afer afer
GGGAACAGCTTTACTGGCCTGATGGAGCCTGGTGGAACCACTGAGACTATGGCCTCTAGCTGCCCTTCAGGTCTGGAATTGAACACACACCTGTAGCTTTCAGCCAAGCAGTAGACAGGTATACTAGTTGAGCATTTACCTGAGGTAGATACACTCCTTAGAGAGAACAAGTAAGAGAGAAAGAAGGGCTGCTCAGGCAAAGGGTACAGCTCAGGGGGTACAAGTGCATGGAGGGATGGTCACAGGGAAGCGGTACCTATCGGGAGGAAGTGGGAGGAGATGTTGCATTGTGCTAAATTGTGGTCAATGTCATGAGACAAAGTGTATGTGATCTTCTGAATGGAAAGTGTATTTGTTCTGTAAATTTTCACCCAACTCACAATAAAAATAAAAATTAAAAAAAGGAAGAAATTAGATGGTCTATTGTATTGGGCAAATCTGCTGCAAAAGACTTCTTTAAAATGTTGAGGATCAAAGATGTCGGTGATAAGTAAGGTCTGCCTAACCTCAGCCTGTGGACCAATTTAGTGAGTTTAGTCTTCACTATGGATTATGCCTCAACATAAAGAAAACAGAAATCCTCACAATTGGATCAGTAAGCAACATCACAATAAATGGAGAAAAGATTGAAGTTGTCAAGGATTTCGTTTTACTTGGATCCACAGTCAACACCCATGGAAGCAGCAGTCAGGAAATCAAACATCATACTGCACTGGGAAAATCTGCTGCAAAAGACCTCTTTAAAGTGTTAAGAAGCAAGGATGTCCGTTTGAAGGCTAAAGTGCACTTGACCTAAGCCATAGTATTTTCAATAGCCCCATGTGTACATGAAAGATGGACAATGAATACGGGAGACCAAAGAAGAATTGATACCTTTAAATTGTGGTGTTGTTGAAGAATATTGAGAATACCGTGGACTGCCTGAAGAATGAACAAATTGTCCTGGAAGGAGTGCAACTAGAATGCTTCTTGGAAGGGAGAATAGCCAGACATTGTCTCCCCTACCTTGGTCATGCTGTCAGAAGGGATCATTCTCTAGAGAAGGATATCATGCTTGGTAA
>NW_006924068.1:3553-4933 GCF_000298275.1 Orycteropus afer afer
TCACTACTCACCAAACTAGGTTGTAGAACAGGATCTTTATGTACTATGTTGTGCCAATTGAGCATGATGTCCCCCAAGACTAAGGTCCCAAGTTGGCAAGCCTGGTGATTCTCTCTCTCAAGGTGTTTGGTTGTCTCTGAGAAGTTACTCCAACTCTGCCTTCTGTTGCGTCTGTAATGTTGTTGTTAGGTGCCGTTGAGTCATCTCTGACTCATAGCAACCCTATGCACAGCAGAACAAAACACTGCCTGTTCCTGTGCCAACCTCATGATTCTTGCTATACCTGAGCCCATTGTTGCAGCCACTGTGTCTATCCATTTCGTTGAGGGTCATCCCCTTCTTTGTTGACCCTCAACTTTGCCAAGCTTTGTAACTTCTCCAGGAAATAGTTCCTTCGGACAACATGACCACAGTAGGTAAGATGAAGTCTGGTCATTTTTGCTTCCAGGGAGCATTCTGGCTGTACTTCCTCCAGGACAGATTTGTTAGTCCTTCTAGCAGTCCATGGTACTCTTAGCATTTTTCTCAAACACCACAATTCTAAATGTATGTGGCTAATTTTGTAGCAAAAGTGCATATATAAGATTTTCTTCAGCCAAATCTATCCTTGGTCTAGAGTATGTTCCAGTTTGCCTACCACCACCTGATCTTCTCACCTGTCTATGCATTTATCCATAGCTTAGTGTTGGTGTTAGTGGTGATGCAGTATTGTGCATATGCTAGTATTTGTCTCTGTTGTCTATATTTATTATCTAATGTGCATATTTCAGTGTCCTTCTTTTCCCCAATTTCATCATGCTGCTGGTCACAGACTCTTTCCATACTTTTTAATTCTATTTTTGAAATGTTCATGCAAATCTACAGATATACAATTGTTTTTGTATATTCTTTTATTTCTTTTTATTTAATTTTTTTTCCCACCTAATTGCCCTAGGTAGATCCTCCAGTACAATATTGAATAGATGTAGCAAAACAGACATCTTTGTCTTGATCTGAGCATGGGAGGAAGCCCAATTAGTTATTTACCATTAAGTATGATGTTCATTGTGGGTTTTTCACAAATATTCTGTGTCAGGTTTTGGTTGGGGGGATAGGTAGGAGAAAAAGAGAGTTACCATTGAGTTGACTCTGACTCATAACAACTCTATGTGTGTGAAAATAGAATTGTGCTCCATGGGGTTTTCAATGGCTGATTTTTCACAAGTAGATCACAAGAATTTTCTATTCTTATTTCTTTCATTTTTCATGGCATGAAAGATTGTTGGATTTTTGCAAATGTGTTTTTAGATCTACTTAGATGTCCTTTACTTTATTTATATGGTATGATAAATTGATCAATTTTTGCATGTTAAACCAATCTTCTATTTTTGGGATAAAGTC
>NW_006924068.1:5251-7727 GCF_000298275.1 Orycteropus afer afer
ATATGCAGGTAAACATCAGGAAATGTTCCATAAATTTTGTATAGTGGTTGTTAATGAAAATATCCATATGAACAAGGTAGTGTTCTTACAAGTTGCTGAGGTTTTATCAATATTTCGGGGGGGGGAAGTTAAGTCAGTCAACAAATGAGACAAAGCCAAAAATATTAGAGTGGTGACGTTTTTTAGTCATGCAAAAATTGCCATCAGTTATATTTCCTTTCTAAATTGATAGCAGTGGCTTGGGTTTTCTGTGATGTATCTAAGCATAAATCCAGATAAAGTACAATTTCTGCTATGACCTATTTGTATCATGATTGTATAAGGATTTATGGGACTTTATTGTTTAGAGCTGTTACAGAGTTCATTCATTTTTCCTCCAAGGAAAAAAATGAATTTAATACATAAATATATGCACACATCGCTGATGGTCTATTGAGTCCTAATGCAAAGCATAAGTACCTGCAAGAATGATTTTTATACCAACAGTTGTCTTTTCCCTGACTGAGTGGATTATTCAAGTCTTGCTTATTTGCATTGCATATCTTGCAGTCTTTAAACACTGGTGCTAAATATTCAGTGAGCACAACTAATTCCTGGGGAGCTTGTTAAAATATTGGTTCTAGAACCAATTCCTCTCAGAAATTCTTATTCCACAGTTTGAAAAATACTTTATGAAGGTACTAGGAATACTGACTTCTGAAATTTCTCACACAGAAATATCTCTAGAGAAAAAACATACAATTTCAAGGAAGTCTTGAAAAATTCTACTTAAAGGTTTAGTGAAATAATGACATTTTAAAGCAAATAAATATTCTAATAGTCCCTTGAAAAAGTAATTCTAATATACACAACTGGTAACCATGCTATATTTGGATTTCATATACTAATATTACATCTTTTCATTTGTTTTTGTTGTAAAAAAATTAATCATGGTAATATTAATGCAAATTTTAAGTAAAGGAGAATGGTAAAGAAAACATGAGTTTGATAAATTGATCTTTAAAATCATAACCTCTATAAATCTGTTAGTGCTTTTCTGATTCTTTATGTCTCTAAAATGGGCTAGGAATAAAACATGAAGGTTGCCTCTCCGGTTCCCACAATCACCTCAAGACTAGGAAATGATTGAGTCTGCCAATTAATTTCTTGTGTCTTATTAAAGATCTCCTTGGTGTTAATTGCAAGTTATCTGTAGCTGATAATTTTAGTGTACATTCATTAGCCTAAGAAATGTTGATACTGGTTGTTAAGAATTGAATTGTGATCCTCTAAACTGTGTGTTGTAGATCCTAACTCCTATATCTGTGGTTATAATCAAATTTGTGAATGGCTTTTTTTGTTCTGTTAGCAGTATAAATGTAAGATATGCACTGAATCAACCTCTTTTGAGATATAAAAAAGCACATTAACCAAGAAAACATAAAATGGAGGGGAAGAAGATACATGCCACTTGATCACCAAGGAACCAAGGGGTAGAAGTTGAAAACAGACAAAGACTTTCCCTCAAAACTGACAGAGAGATCTTTCCCTTAGAGCCAGTGCCCTGAATGCAGAATTTGAGCTCCTTGTTGCTGTTGTTGTTATGTGCCGTTGAGTCAGAACTGACTCATAGCGACCCCTCTTTGGGTTTCTGAGGCACTATCACTACGAAAGTAGAATGCCCCATCTTCCTTCCGAGGAGTGGCCTGTGGGTTTGAACTGCCAGCCTTCTGGTTAGCAGTCAAGTGCCTTAGTCACTATGCTACCAGAGCTCCCTTGAGCTCCTTAAGCTGTGATAAAATGAATTTCTGTTCATTAAAAGTATCCATTTATATTTCTGTCACAGTAGTACTAGATAACTATGACACAGTTTTTGCAAAATAACACTGAAGTGCCATAGCTTAAGCACAAAGCTTAAAATAAAGCTGTGCAATTTTCTTTTAATATCACCTATTTTTCCTGGTTAGATAAAAGGAAAGTGATTATATTTATACCACCCTATTTTCTTCATATTTTCCTTTCCTTTGCTTTTTTCAGATATTAGTATTGATTGCTGGGTTGCTTTTATAATAAAATAATAATTTTATTCATTAGAATTATTATGTCCTCTTACTGTTGTGTGGTTTGTCAAGTTCTTTTCTTCTGGAATAATACAGACTCTACAAATGCAAAATTTATTCCTTTCAGAAAGTTGAAAAGAAGCAATCTCTTATATGACAAATCCAATATTATCATATGTAAACCTCATTTGCTATGGAAATGTCTCCCTGTTTCCAGCTCATTAATTGAAGCCTATTTTCACATTCTAATAGGAAGTGCTGTTCACCAACTAATGGAATGTTACCTTTAGAGAAAAAGTAAAACTGTAAGATATAACATGACAAAATATTTCTACAATAGAATAGAATGAAAATATCTTTTTAGAAATATCAACCACTACAATATTATGCTAAATTAGGAAAGATAAAATTGAGAAGAAAGAAGTATTTGTAAGATA
>NW_006924068.1:8383-10753 GCF_000298275.1 Orycteropus afer afer
ATTGAAAATATCATGGCTTGTATCAGTTGCATCTTAGTTCTCAAGGAGAGATCTTTGCTTCTCAGCACTTGAAAGAGGTCCTTTGCAGCTGACTTGCCCTGTGCTATATGTCTTCTGATATCCTGACTGCTGCCTCCATTGGTGTGGATTATAGAACCAAGCAATGTGAAGACTTTGACAACTTCAATCTTTTCTCCATTTATCGTGATGCTGCTTACAGGTCCATTTGTGAGATTTTTTTTTTTATATATATATTGAGATGTAATCCATATTGCAGACTGTAGGCTTTAATCTTCATCAGTAAGTGTTTCAGGTCATCCTCACTTTCAGCAAGCACAGGTGTGTCGTCACCATATCGCAGGTGGTTAATGAGCCTTCCTCCAACCCTGATGCCATATTCTTCTTCATATAGTCCAGCTTCTCAGATTATTTGCTCAGCATATAGATTGAATAAATACGGTGAAAGGATACAACCCTGACACACTCCCTTCTTAATTTTAAACCATTCAGTGTCCCTTTGTTCTGTTCAAATGACAGCCTCCTGGTCTATGTACAGGTCTCTCATGAGAACAAATAAGTGTTATGGAATTCCCATTCTTGTCAATGTTATCCACAATTTGTTATGATCCACATAATCAAGTGTTTTTGCATAGTCAATAAAACACAAGTAGACATCTTTCTGGCATTCTTTGCTTTGAGCCAAGATCCATCTGACATCAACAATGATATCCCTCATTCCATGTCCTCTTCTGAATCCAGCCTGCACCTTTGGAAATTCTCTGTCAATATACTACTGCAACCGTTTTTGAATTATCTTTAGTAAGATTTTACTTGTGTGTTATATTAATTATATTGTTCATTAATTTCCACATTATGTGTAATCCTCTCTCTCTCTCTTTGAAATGGCACAAATATGGATCTTTTCCAGTCAGTTGGCCAGATAGCTGTCTTGCAAATCTCTTGGCATAACCAAATGAGTGCCTCCAGTGCAGCATCTTTTTGTTAAAACATCTCAATGGGTATTCTGTCAATTCCTGGAGGCTTGTTCTTTGCCAATTCCTTCAGTGCAGCTTCAACTTCTTCTTTCAATACCATTGGTTCTTGATCAGATGCCACCTCCTGAAATGGATGAACATCGACCAGTTCTTTTTGGTACACTGACTCTGTATTCCTTTGATCTTCTTTTGATGCTTTCTGCATCATTCGGTATTTTGCCCAGAGAATCTTTCAATATTGCAACCCGAGGCCTAACGTTTTTCCTGTTATTTCAACTTGAGAAATGCTGAGCATGTTCTTCTCTTTTGGTTTTCTAACTCCAGGTCTTTGCACATTTCATTGTAGTAATTGGATTTTTTTGCTTGAGTTGCTCTTTGAAATCTTCTGTTCAGTTATTTTATCTTGTCATTTCTTCCATTTGCTTTAGCTACTCTCCATTCAAGGGCAAGTTTCAGAATCTCTTCTTTCATCCATTTGGTCTTTTTTACTTTTCTCATCTTTTTAATGACCTCTTGCTTTCCTAATGGATGATATTCTTGATGTCATCCACAATTCTTCTAGTTTTTGGTCATTGATGTTCAATGCATCAAATCTATTCTTTAGATGGTTTCTAAATTCAGGAGGGATATATTCCAGGTCATATTTTGTCTCTTGTAGACTTGTTTTAATTGTACTCAACTTCAAGTTGAACTTGCATATGAGCAATTGATGGTCTGTTCCACAATCAGCTCCTGGCCTTGTTTTGGCTAAAGATATTGAGCTTTCCCATAGCCTCTTGCCACAGATGTAGTCAATCTGATTCCTGTGTACTCCATCTGCAGAAAACCATGTGTATAGCTGCCATTTGTGTTGTTGAAAAAAAGTACTTGCAATGAATAAGTCGTTGGTCTTGCAAAATTCTATCATGCAGTCTCCAGCATTATTTCTGTCACAACGGGCAAATTTTCCAACTACAGGTTCTTCTTTGTTTCCAACTTTTGCATTCCAGTCACAAGTGATAATTTACACATCTTGATTGCACCTTCAGTCAATTTCAGACTGCAGAATTTTATAAAAATCCTCAATTTCTTCATCGTTGGCTTTGGTGTTTGGTATATAAATTTGAATAATAGGCATATTAACTGGTCTTCCTTGTAGGCATATGCATATTACCCTATCACTAACAGCATTGTACTTCAGGACAAATCTTGAAACATCCTTTGTGATGATGAATGTCATGCCATTCCTCTTCAAATGGTCATTCCTGGCATAGTAGATCATATGGTTATCTGATTCAAAATTGCCAAAACCAGTCCACCATTTCAGCTCACTAATACCTAGAATATCAATATTTATGTGTTCCATTTCATTTTTGACAACTTCTAACTTTCCTAG
>NW_006924068.1:13313-16036 GCF_000298275.1 Orycteropus afer afer
TGGAGTGAGAAAGCTGAGTGCTTTTGGGCAGGAGGCTTTCTGGCAGAGTGGAGTGCCTCTGTGGGTGTCTATTGGCAGAGCTGAAGGATCTTTGTAACACTTGCCCAAACAGGGTAGAAGCCAAGGGGCCACAGGGCCAAGATATCAAGGCCAGAGAGAAAGAAGCCTGTGGCACAGCTGAAAAGAGGTTGTCCTGATTGAAGAACTATATCCTGAGTCATTTCTGATCCTGAATAGCAACCCGTTACTTCCCTAATAAATCTCATAATTGCGAGGATTGTCTGTGAGATCTGTATGGCCACTGCAATGAATTATCACACACAGCAGAGAAATAGAGAGTGCCATGGGAAGAACCATTGGCGTCAGAATTGGCAGAAAATTGGAAGGTGGTGGCATATATTATGCTCACCTCGTGGTGATAGTGATTCTATCTCCACCTTATGAAGTTAGAGGAGGTCAGATGATGCAGCCACCACACCATTTTTGTAGCTCCATAACAAAGCCTCAGTTAGTCTTGTATGTTTAATAAGAATGACCTCATAACTCTGCACTAGCCCAAAGTTAAAATACAAACAACTAAGAAGGTTATCCCCATTTGCCTAAATTGATAGTACTTTTTTAGTAAAATATCTTTGAAAATTTGCTAAAAATCTTTCACAGACATACACACACACACACACACACAGAGAAAGAGAGAGAGAGAGAGAGAGAGAGACTGAGTCTTAGGAGAATGAGCAAAAATGCAGAGGGAATGACTTGATGGATAGAGCAAGAGGACTTGGATCCATATTTGACGATGATAGTTACAATTCCTTATTTTTGCATAGTGCACTGTGCTTTTGCATCCATTATTTCAATTGTTATGCAACTTAAAACCACTCAACACCTTACTTATTCCAGGATTGACCTGTTTTTGAAAACAAATCTGTCTTGGGCTGTATTAACATTAAAAAAATACATATTGAGTTAGATTTTATCTCTAGATAGCTTCTGTCTCTGAAAGTGAGAGTAAAGGTTTTATTACAGTACAACAAGCCCATTTGTTGTTGTTAGGTGCCATCAAGTTGCCTCCAGCTCACAGTGATCCTAGGTACAACAGAACTAAACACTGCCTGGTCCTGTGCCAGCCTCACAATACTTTTTATACCTGAGCCCATCATTGCAGCTGCAGTGTCAATCGATCTCATTGAAAACCTTCCTCTTTTTTGTTGACCTTCCACTTTACCATGCATGATATCCTTCTCCAGAGAATGGTCCCTTCAGAAAACATGACCAAAGTAAGTGAGACGAAGTCTGGCCATTCTCACTTCCAAGGAGCATTCCAGTTGCACTTCTTCCAGGACAGATTTATTAGTTTTTTTGGCAGTCCATGGTACTTTCAGTATTCTTCACCAGCACCACAACTCAAAAGCATTAGCTCTTCTTTGGTCTTCCTTATTCATTGTCCAGCTCTCACATGTACATGAGGCTATTGAAAATACCATGGCTTGGGTTAGGCACACCTTCATCTTCAAAGAGATATCTTTGGTCTTCAACACTTGTAAAAGGTCTTTTACAGCAGATTTGTCCAGTGCAGTGTGTCATCTGATGTCTTGACTACTGCTTCCATTGGTGTTGATAGTGGAAACAAGTAATATGAAATCTTTTGACAACTTCAGTCTTTTTTCCATTTCTCTTGATGCTGCTTATTGCTGCAGTTGTGAGTATTTTTGCTTTCTTTATACTGAGATGTAATCCATACTGCAGACTGTAGTCTTCAATCTTCATCAGTAAGTGGTTCAAGTCATCTTCACTGCCAGCAAGCAAGGTTGTGTTGTCTGCATACCTCAGGTAAGCCTTCTTCCAATCCTGATGCCACATTCTTCTTCATATAATCCAGTGTCTGAGATTATTTGCTCCGCATATAGATTGAAAAAGTATGGTGAAAGGATACAACACTGATGCACTCTTTTCCTGATTTTCAACCATGTGGTATTTCCTTGTTGTGTTTGAATGACAGCCTCTTGGTCTATGTACAGGTTCCTCTTGAGCACAATTAGGTATTCTGAAATCCCCATTCTTCTCAATGCTATCCATAATTTGTTATGATCCACACAATCAAATTATTTTGCATAGTCAATAAAACTCAAAAGTAAGGAATTGTAACTATCATCATCAAATATGGAATCAAGACCTCTGGCTCTATCAATCAAGTAAACATCTTTCTGGCATTCTTTGCTTTCATCCAAGATCCATCTGGCTGGGTGTAGGCCACTGTGTTGTTGTTGTTGTTGTTATGTGCCGTCGAGTCGGACCCGACTCATAGTGACCCCTCCTTGGATTTCTGAGGCAGTATCACTACAGCAGTAGATTGTCCCATCTTCCTGATGAGGAGTGGCTAATTAGTGTATTTTAAATAACCCAGGTTTCCTTTGATAATTTAATATAGCTGTGCTATCTTTAGATGTGCTTAAACCTCTTATGATGTTTTTTTTTTCTGTCCATACAGCCACTAGGTTTCCTGACATATAAGTTGCCCAATTAAGTAGTTAGTAGTTCTCATAGTTGTTTTTTGAAGAAATTATTGGTGCTACATTCACATTGAAAAGATGCAAAAGGATGTAGAATGAAAAGTAGTCTTCCTCTTTCCCACTTCTTGTGCTCTAGTCATCAAGACCTCTTCTTACAAGGCAGTCATAGTTACAAGTTTCTTACATAACATTTCAGAGATAATCAATGCATAT
>NW_006924068.1:16636-17462 GCF_000298275.1 Orycteropus afer afer
GTTATTCCCCATGATGAGACTGGCAATCAATTCCATGGTGACATCTATCACAAGCAGCTGAGTAACTGCCTTTGGGATGTGGTCTGCTTCCAGTATATAAGGAGAAGCCTTGGGGATAGTCTTGGGCTTATGGCACCTTGAACCCTGCATGTAGCCGTGTCATTGTTTCAGCAGCCTGCCATGTTCTGCCAACCCTGGAACTTACAATGGACTTGAATTAATGGCCTGCCATGTGGTTTGGTAATATTGGGACTGTGCCATTTTACTTGTCAACCATGTTCTTGGCAGCCTCAGGAGCCAGAAGCTGTCTGAGTGAAGAAATGCCTCTAGCCTCAGAGGGCCAGGTGCTGGAGGCAGAGCTGAAGCCCAAGGCTGAGGAGCTTTTATCCATCCCCTAGAGTCTGGTACTTTGTACTTGATCTTAAAGCCTCCAAATTGTAAGAGGAAACTCCTGTTTGTTAAGGACATCCCATCTGTGGTATATTCTTGTCAGAGTGGCACTAGGTAATCAGAAGAGTCATAATCAACTAGATGTCAGTTGTTGTTATGCACCGTCGAGTCGGACTCGACTCAGTGACCGCTCCTTGGGTATCTGAGGCAGTATCACTACGGAAGTAGATTGCCCAACCTTTCTTCCGAGGAGTGGCTAGTGGGTTTGAACCACCAGCCTTCTGGTTAGGAGTCAAGTGCCTTGGGCACTACGCTACCAGAGCTCCGAGATGTCAGTAATTATATATATATACTGCCTTATTCCTTTTTTAAAAGATCTGTATATTCTAGGCCAGCAAGATGGCAGACTAGGCAGAAAGACTGTACAGACCCTCTT
>NW_006924068.1:17912-18898 GCF_000298275.1 Orycteropus afer afer
CCGCCATTTTGAATATTTAAAAGCAGCTTGACTATTTTGGATATTAAAAGAGACACCACTCACAGATTCCTGGGGCTTACAAACACATTCTGCTCTCCAGCAACCCCAAGGACACTCCGGACCCGCAGGACTGGAAAGGTACGACATTCGTCTTGTTACTCTTATACCCCACACCCGCATGGTGAATGGAGGTGTGGCCATCACCCACTACAACCTACCTTCTGGGCCCACAGGAACTCCATCACAGTCTGTGTGCTCAGACGGAGCCTGGGTGCCCTGCCCTGTCCTCCACTGATTCTTTTCTCTCTCTCTCTCTCTCTTTTTAATTTTAATTTTAATTTTTTTCTTTTTTGCTTTCTTCTTTCTGGAGATTAGTTTGCTTGTATTTGTCTGTTTTAAAACAACTATTATTATTAACACTTTTGTCCTTTTTATTATTATTCTTAATCTTCCCCTCCCAAGTCTCAGTTTTCAGCACTTTTTCTTTTCCCTGTTCCTGGTTGAATTTTTTTTTCCCCTTTTTTCTCGTGGTTAACCTCATTCCTTTCTTTTCTTTTTGCATTGTTCCCATTTTTTTTTCCTTCATTATTCTCCTTCTTTACTTTTTTTCTCTTAGTGGCCTATCCCCAGATATTGCAGGTTTTCTTGTTTATTCTTCTTCTTTTACTCCTTTTTCTTTTTTTTGTCTACTGTTCCTGTGTGATTACATGGTATGTTTTTTGTCCATGTGCTTTTAGTTTTTTGATGGTTATTCAATTGTAATTTATGTCTAACAGAGTGGGAGACAACAACAGTCTTCATAAGACACAACTACATCCACAACTCCTGCAACTTCACTTACTGAGCGAGAGCCACTACCTTCTTCTTCACCAATGGGCCAACAATAAAAAACCACCAACAAAAGCCTGAATCACCCTTGGCTGCTCTTCATAAACACTTAAAAGAGATTTAAATACAACAACACAATGATGCCTCGGAGACAACAG
>NW_006924069.1:0-1952 GCF_000298275.1 Orycteropus afer afer
AGTCCACTTCTATATCCTTCCCTTCAAGGCTCAGGGGTCCAGGATTATCTTCCGTGTCTGTGTTAATTGGTTTCCCTTTTCTTTGTTGAAGAGGGCCTTTGCAGTCTTTGTGTCTAGTCCACCATCTTGCCGGAACTCCTGTATATCTTCTTTGGTGAAGTGTCTGTTCAAGTCTTTTGCCCATTTATCAATTGGGTTTTCTTTTTGGTGTTGAGATGTAGTAGTTTTCTATAGATTTTGGAGGTAAGTCCCTTATCAGATATGTCATAGGCAAATATTTTCTCCCAATCTGTAAGTTCTCTTTTTACCATGTTTATGATGTCTTTTGATGTACATAAGTATTTAATTTTTAAAAGGTCCCAGCCATCTAGCTTTTCTTCTACCCCCTGCACATTCTGGGTTATGCTTGATTGTCTGTTTATGCCATAAATTAGGGCTCCCAGATTTGTCCCTATTTTATCTTTGATGAATTTTATAGCTTTGTGTTTTACATTTAAGTCTTTGATCCAGCTTGAGTTTTTTTTTCTGTGTGGGGTGAGGTATGGGTCTTGTTTCATTTTTCTACATGTGGATATCCAGTTTTACCAGCACCATTTGTTAAGGAGGCTGTTTCTTCCCCATTTAATGGGTTTTAGACCTTTGTCAAAGATCAGTTGTCCATAGATGGATGGTTCTATCTCTGGACTTTGATTTTGTTCCATTGGTGCATCTGTCTGTCATTGTACCATGCTGTTTTCACTACTGTGGCTGTATAGTAGTTCTTAAGATCTGGGAGTGTGAAACCTCCCACTTTGCTTTTCTTCTTGAGAAGTGCTCTGCTTATCCGAGGTCTCTTTCCTTTCCATATGAAATTAGTAATTGGTTTTTCCATGTCCTTAAATAATTTTGTTGGAATCTGGATCCAGATTGCATTATATGTATAGATTGTTTTAGGTAGTATTGACGTTTTCACAATATTCAGTCTACCTATCCATGAACAAGGTAGGTTCTTCCATTTATGTAGTGCCCTTGTTTTCTCTTGTAATAGTGTTTTATAGTTTTCTTTGTATAGGTCTTTTGTGTCTATGGTGAGGTTTATTCCTAGATATTTTATCTGTTTTGTAGCTATTATAAATGGTATTGTTTCCCTTATTTCTTTATCAGAGGTCTCTTTGTTGGTGTAGAGGAATCCAACTGATTTTTGTATGTTGAGCTTGTATCCTGCCACTTTGGTGAACCTCTCTATTAGTTCCAGTAGTTTTTTTGTTGAGTCTGTTGGGTTTTCTATGTACAGGATCATATCATACACAATTAGAAATAGTTTTACTTCCTCTTTGTCTATGTGTATGCCTTTTATTTCTCTTTCTTGCCTTATTGCCCTGGCTAGGACTTCCAATACACTGTTAAATAGGAGTGGTGATAGAGGGCATCCTTCTCTGGTTCCCGTTCGTAAGGGGAATGCCTTAAGTTTTTCTGCATTAATAATGGTTGGTTGTTGGCTTTGCATACATGCTCTTTATTATGTTGTGGTAATTTCCTTTCATCCCTATTTTGCTGAGAGTTCTGAACAGGAACGTGTGTCTTGTATTTTATCAACAGCCTTTTCTGCATTGATTGATATTATCATATGGTTCTTTTGTTTTGTTTTATTTATGTTGTGGATTACGTTGATTGTTTTCCTGATGTTCAACCATCCTTTCATACCTGGTATGAATCCCACTTGTTCAGAATGTTTTTTTTTTTTTTTTTGATATGCTGTTGGATTCTTTTGGTAGAATTTTGTTGAAGATTTTTGCATCTATGTTCATAAGGAACATTATTGTGTAGGTTTCATTTTTAATGGTGTCTTTCCCTGGTATTGGTGTCAGTGTTATGCTTACTTCATAAAATGTTTTTTGGAGTATTCCAATCTTTCTATGTTCTGGAATAGCTTGATTAGTATAGCTGTCAACTCTTCCCTGAATATTTGGTGA
>NW_006924069.1:2912-3828 GCF_000298275.1 Orycteropus afer afer
TTATTTGAAATATATTGTTATTATGTAAATAATATTTTACTGTATTTTTGGTAAAAGTTTACACTGGAAATTAAGTTCACTTTTAACAATTTCTACACAAGTTGTTCAGTGACATTGGTTACAATTTTCATAACATTTTGTTAATTTAATTCTCATTGTTCCATTTCCAATAATCTAGTTTCCCTGTCTCTTTACGCTCTCATCTTTGCTTTAGTTCCCATACAGCTGATTTTTAAAAGGAGCACAGCATTGACAAGTGATATTTTCATTTCATGAACCAATGTGTTATTTACATGGAGAGTGACCTCATGATATAGTTTTGTTCAGAGTTTAAAGAGGTCTTCAGGACAATAGTCTTGGGGAGTCCTCTAGTCAGAAACAGTCCAGGAAATCTGGACTTTTTAAGAATTTGAGTTCTGTTCCACATTTTTAACCCATTCTCTCAGTATCTATCTATTGAGCCTCATATCAGAATGGTGTGTAGTGGTAGCTAGGCAACATCTGGTTCTTGCGACCTGAGGGTAAATAAAGCCATGGTTCATGTAGGCTATTTGTCTTGTAGGCGCTAGGTGTTTGGTTATGTCTAAGAAGTATCCATAAATGTAATCCCTGTGTGGTTTAGTCTATATATGAATATACATCACTATACACACTTTCATGTATATATACTTACATATGGATACTTCTGTATGCATACATGTACACACATATATGTACTCATGCACATACATGCATATATGTAATCATACATACTATTCATAAGGTTTTCCCTGGCCCATTCTTTGAGAAGTGAATGGCCTTCTCCTTCTTCCTAGTGTATCTCAGTTTGCAAGCTGGGCTGATACCTGTGCAACAGGTGCACACCACTGGGTGTGAAACACCAGTGGTACAGCCTCAAGACTCACAGCAACACATC
>NW_006924069.1:5298-7893 GCF_000298275.1 Orycteropus afer afer
CAACCTCCCATCCGTGGTGACTACCAGTTAATACTGGTCCCTGTTCTTGACTCCTTATGAAAATGACATCATAGAATACTTGTCCTTCCTTGATTGACTTAGTTAACTCAGCATAACATCCTCCAGATTCATCTATGTTATATTTTGAGAACTCATCATTATTCTTTATGACTTTATATTCCACTGGATGTATGTATCATATTTTGTTTATCCATTCATTTGTTGAAGGACACTCAGGTCGTTTCCATCTATTTGCTATTGTGAATAGCACTGCAATGAACAAACTTGTGTATGTGTCTGTTCATATCTCTAGGGTATATACCTTGATTGGGAATGCTGGGTCATAAGGTGGTTCTATTGCTACTATCTTGTGGAAGTGACATATTGTTTTCCATAGTGATTATACCATTTTACAATCTCACTAGAAATGTATAAGTGTGCTAGTCTCCCTATATCCTTCCCAGCATTTGTTGTATCCTGTTTATTTTATTTTTAAAATTTTTTTATAAGTGTAGTGTTAACAGGGGTTTGATGTTATCTCAGTTTAGTTTTGATTTGCCTCTCTCTAATGGCTAGTGATTGTGAACATTTCTTCATGTGTTTGTTAGGCATCTGAGTATCTTCTTTGGTTGTTGTTGTTGTTGTTAAGTGCCGTCGAGTCAAACCCGACTCATAGCGACCCCTCCTTGGGTTTCCAAGGCAGTATCACTACGGAAGTAGGATTGCCCAACCTTCCTCCCGAGGAGTGGCTGGTGGGTTTGAACCGCCAGCTATCTGGTTAGCAGGCAAGTGTCTTAGCCACTCTGCTACCAGAGCTCTTATCTTCTTTGGTAGTGTCTGTTTATGTCCTGTGCCCATTTTTTTTAAATTGGATTGCTTGTTATTTTTATTGTTAAGTTGTTTAAAATTCTGCAAATTTTGGATATTAGTCTCTTGTCTGATGTATCATTGCCATTTTTTCCCCTTCATCTGCAGGTTCTCTTTTTACTTTTTTGACAGATTCTTTTGATGCACCTGTTTAATTTTAAGGAGATCTCAGTCATGTAGGTTGTCTTCTGCTGTTTCTGTATCTTTAGTTATGTTTGATAGTGTATTTATGCCATGTATTAGGGCCCCTAACTTTGCCCTTCTGTTTTCTTTGATGGTCTTTATAGTTTGGGGTTTTACATTTAGGTCTTTGATCCATCTTGAATTAGTTTTTGTGTATGGTATGGGATATGGTTCCTCCTTCATTTTTCATCAAATTGATGTCCAGTTTTGCCAGCACCATTTGTTAAAGAGACTATCTCTTCCCCATTTAATGGATTTTGGCCCTTTGTCAAAGATCAGCTGACTGTAGGTGGATGGATCTATTTCTGGATTCTCAATTATGTTCCACTGGTCTGTGTGACTGTCATTGTACCAATACTAGGCTATTTTGAGTACTTTGGCTGTATTATAGTAGGTTTTGAGATTGGGGAGCATGAGACCACCTACTTTGTTATTCTTCTTTAGTAGTGTTTTACTTATCTGGTGTCTGAATTCTTTTTGGTAATTAGTCTTTCCATCTCTTTAAAGAATGTGATGGAATCTGAATCAGAACTGGGCTTTTATCTGCTTTCCTGCACTTTGCTTTTTCAGATCCAGCTCACATTCTGCTCAATTTGTTTTTAAAAGCTTGTTTACATAGTATTCTGTTTCCTGTTTTGAATTCTATGGAATTGCCTTCCTGTTCTCCTCACCTAGGAATGCTGCCAGCCTTGCCTCATTATGGCCATACTGTGCTGTGCTGCCTGGCCAGGAGCCGACGATCCATATATCTTTTTGTATGCAGTTTTTGCTTACTCTCCTCCACTCAGTGCTCTTGCTAATTTTTCAGTCTTCTATTTGATGCTCAGGGTTCCAGGGTTGTCATCTGTTTCCATTTCTACTGGTTTCTTGAGTCTTTGTTGTAGAGGGACCTTATGATGCATCTGATTAAGCTGCCATCTTGGGCTCTTTCCTCTATATTATTTTTAAAAAACTTTAGATTTTGAAATAATTTCAAACTTACAGAAAAGTTACAAAAATATTATACTTTACTATATTCTTCCCTCAGATTCACATCTGTCTTATTCTCTATGAATATTTACATATTATTAGTTTTTCTGAACTATTTGATAGTAAGTTGCATACATCATGACCCCTTACCCTTAACTACTTCAGCACATATTTTCCAAACATAGGACAGTTTTTTTTTTTTTCACATACAGCATTATAACTATTAAAATCAGGAAACTTACCATTGATATAATACTACTGTCTAATCTAAAGAAAAACGAAAGAACAACAACAAAAAAAAAACTCATTATCATTGATTCGATTCTGACTCATAGCGACCCCCTTTGGGTTTCTGAGGCAGTAAAACTTTACAGAAGTAGACTGCCTAGTCTTCTTTCTGTGGAGTGGCTGGTGGGTTTGAACTACCAACCTTCTGGTTAGCAGTCAAATGCCTTAGGCACTACACTACCAGAGCTCCTTATTGTCGAATCTGAAGAGCATATTGAAATTTCACTAATTGTCTCGATAGTGTCTTTTATAGCTATTTTGTTTTCAGGTCCAGGAGTCTGTCCAGGA
>NW_006924069.1:8073-10829 GCF_000298275.1 Orycteropus afer afer
TTTTTTCACTCATCTCAGGCTGCTGTACCTTCTGTGAAACTTCATCTACTACCCACAACTGACAAAGATAGAAATGATTTATTATGCAGCAGCCTCTGCTTTGAACAGAGTGGGGATCTGGGTCCTTCCCAGATTTTCTGCTGGCAGCTTAGAAATTCCAGGCATGTGCAGATCTGATCTCAACTGTAATACAGGAATGTGGCTTTGCCACGATAGAGAAGACAGAAAATTATCTCAAAGACTGTAATGAATAGAAAAGGAACATAGATGAGCAAATGTTACATATTCAAGTAGGATTTTATTATCTCAAAGTAAATCATAAAGCTTCACTGATATGATTATGTTTGCATCTCATTCCAGTTCTATGTAACAATTAGGGTGTGTATCAGTTGCCCTGTTGTACAGATAAAATACTAAATCACTTACATGTACAATACTACCCAGTGGTAAACCTGAGACCAGAATCCAGGACTTCTGATTCTGCATTCAGTATATCCTACCCTCTCATATTTTCCCCTACTTATTCTCCCCCTGGTGGCACTTCTCTTTTTAGCTTTTTTTAAAACCTAGGTGGTACAGCTTTTCACATTGTTCAAGAAATGCCCCAGTGAAAGAGCAAAATGTCTGGTGCAGTACCTAATTTTTAGAGGTCAGATTGCTGCTTAAGTTGAGACTCCACATAGCTCTTTAGCCTGTTTTCTTGAGCCTAGCATTACACACAGGTTGTATATGAGGAAGTATCTAACCAGTAAAACTTTGCGAGTCTCAGTTGGCAGCGCATCAATGTTTGTTGTTTTTGTTTTTAGTGCTGTTGAGTTGGTTCTGACTCATAATGACCCAGTGTACAATAGCACAGAACAGTGTCTGGTCCTGCACCATCCTCACAGTTGTTGCTATGTTTGAGCCCATTGTTGCAGCCACTGTCAATCTATCTTGTTGAGGATCTTCCTCTTTTTCACTGACCCTCTACTTTACCAAGCATGATGTCCTTCTCCAGGGACTGGTTCCTTTTCATAACACGTCTAAAGTACATAAGATGAGATCATGTCATACTCACTTACAAGTAGCTTTCTGGCTGTACTTCTTCCAAGACTGATTTGTTCATCCTCTGGCAGTCCATAATACATTTCATATTCTTTTCCAATACCATAATTCGATGCATCAATTCTTCTTCAGTCTTCCTTACTCATTGTCAAGCTTTCTCATACATGTGAGCTGTTAGAGAATACCATGGTTTGGGTCCAGCACACCTTAGCTCTTAGAGAGACATATTTTTAACACTTTAAAGAAATCTTTTGCAGCAAATTTGCCCAATGCAACTCATCACTTGATTTCTTGACTGCTGCTTCCATGGGCATTCATTGTAGTAGTTGTTGTTGTTGTTGTTATGTGCCGTCGAGTCAGACCTGACCCATAGCAATCCTTCCTTGTGTTTAAGTGCCTTAGGCATTACGCTACCAGAGCTCCAAGTAAAATGAAATCTTTGACAATTTCAGTCTTTTCTCTGTTTATTATTTGCTTACTGGTCCAGTTGTGAGGATTTTTGTTTTGGTTAACTTGAGGTCTAATCCATACTGAAGACTAGTTTTTGATCTTTGTCAGTAAGTGCTTCAAGTCTTCTTCATTTACCTCAAGCAAGGCTGTGCCATCTGCATTCATCTTCCTTCAATCCTGATGCCATGTTCTTCTTGTAGTCTAGCCTCTTGAACTATTTGCTCAACATACAGATTGTATAAATGTGGTGAAAGGATACAAACCTGACACACAAATATTTCTTGGTCTTAAACTACACGGTATCCCTTTGTTGTTTCCCAGTGACTGACTATATTCCCATTATTCTCAATGCTATCCATAATTTGTTATGATCCACACAGTTGAATGTACCTGCATAGTCAGTAAAACATAGGTTAGCCTATTTCTGGTGTTCTCTGCTTTCAGCCAAAATCCATCTGACACCAGCAATGATATCCCTGGTTTTAAGTTCTTTTCTGAATCCAGCTTGAATTTCTGGCAGTTCCCTGTTGATGTACTGCTACAGTTTGAATTGTCATTGTTGTTGTTAGGTGCCGTCGAGTCATCTCCAACTCACAGTGACCCTACAGACAGCAAAATGAAACACTCCCCGGTCCTGTGCCAGCTCCGTGATCCCTGCAATATTTGAGCCCATTGCTGCAGCCACTGTGTCAATCCATCTCATTGAGGGCATTCTCCTCTTTTGTTGACCCTCTACTTTACCAAGCATGACATCCTTCTCCAGGCAATGGTCCTTTCTGACAACATAACCGAAGTAGGTGAGACGAAGTCTGGCCATTCTCGCTTCCAAGGAGCATTCCGACCGCACTTCCTCTAGGACAGATTTATTAGTTCTTTTAGCAGTCCATGGTATTTTCAGCATTCTTCGCCAGAACCACATCTCAAAAGCATCAATTCTTCTTTGGTCTTCCTTATTCATTGTCCAGCTTTAACATGCATATGAGGCGATTGAAAATATCATGGCTTGTGTTAGGCACACCTTAATCCTCAAGGAGATATCTTTGCTCCTCAGCACTTGAAAGAGGTCCTTTGCAGCTGACTTGTCCAGTGCCATACATTGTCTGATGTCCTGACTGCTGCTTCCATTGATTTTGATGGTAGATCCAAGCAATGTGAAGTCCTTGACAACTTCAATATTTTCTCCATTTATCGTGATGCTGCTTATAGGTCCAGTTGTGAGAATTTTTGTTTTCTTTATATTGAGATTTAATCCATATTGCAGA
>NW_006924069.1:11356-11943 GCF_000298275.1 Orycteropus afer afer
TCTGTGGGATCACCTTTCTTTGGAATGAGTACAAATACGGATCTCTTCCAGTCAGTAGGCCAGGTAGCTGTCTTCCAAATCTCTTGGCATAACCGAGTGTGTGCCTCCAGTGGAGCATCCATTTGTTGAAACATTTCAGTGGGTATTCCATCATTTCCTGGAGCCTTGTTCCTCGCCAATTTCTTTAGTGCACCTTTGACTTCTTCCTTCAATACTTTTGGTTCTTGATCATAGTCCACCTCCTGAAATGGATGAACATCGACCATTTCTTTTTGATACAGTGACTCTTGATATTCCTTCCATCTTCTTTTGATGCTTCCTGCATCATTCAATATTTTGCCCATAGGATCTTTCAATATTGAACTTGAGGCTTAAATTTTTTCCTTAGTTCTTTCAGCATTTGCTTTAGCTATTCTCCATTCAAGGGCAAGTTTTAGAGTCTCTTCTGACATCCATTTTGGAATTTTCTACTTTTCTCATCATTTTAATGACATCTTGCTTTCTTCATGGATGATGTTCTTGATGTCATCCCACAATTCTTCTGGTTTTCGGTCATTGGTGTTCAATGCATTAAATCTATTTTTTAG
>NW_006924069.1:12549-14071 GCF_000298275.1 Orycteropus afer afer
AGGCCGGCGGTTCAAACCCACCAGCCACTCCCCGGAAGGAAGATGGGGCAATCTACTTCTGTAGTGATACTGCCCTGGAAACCCAAGGAGGGGTCTCTATGGGTCAGGTCTGACTCAACGGCACATAACAACTAACAACATGATATTAGTGATAACGCAATGCAAATGCAACCACTGCTGTAAAGTCATATCCGACCCATAGCGACCCCTCCTTCATTTTCCGAGGCAGTATCACTATGGAAGTCAATTGCCCAACCTTCCTTCCAGGTAGTGGCTAGTGGGTTTAAACCGCCAGCCTTCTGGTCAGCAGTCAAATGTCTATTGTGTGATAATTTCTGCATTTTGGTGGATCAATTTTCTTTAGAATAGGCATGTATATACATCTCTTTCAGTCAATTGGCAAGTAGTTGTCTTCCAGATTCTTGTCATAGATTAGTGAATGGTTCCAGTGTTGGATCTGTTTGTTAAAACATCTCAGTTACTTTCTGGTCACTTCCTGCACCCTTGTTTTTCATCAGTGCCTTCAGTGCAGCATAGGCTTGCTTATTCAACACCATCGGTTCATATGCTACTTCCTGAAATGGTTGAACATCAGCCAATTCTTTCTTGTACAGTGACTCTGTGCATTCCTTTCCTTCTTTTGCTGATTCCTACGTCATTCATATTTTTGGAATTCATTTTTTAGAATCCTTCATTATTGCAAATCGAGGCTTTTTTTTTTTTTTCTTCAGTTCTATTAAGTTGAGAAATTCTGAGCAAGTTCTTCTCTTTTGTTTTTCTAATTCCAGGTCTTTGCACAATTTATTATAATACTTTGTCTTCTCGAGCCATTCTTTGAAATCTGCTGTTCAGCTCTTTTACTTTATCATGCATTTGCTTTAGCAAATTTTTTCCATTTTACTTTAGATCAAGAGCAAGTTTCAGAGTCTCTTCTGACATTCATTTAGATCTTTTCTTTTATAGTGACCTTTTACTTTTTCCATGTATGATATTCTTGATGTCATACGTGATCAGTGATAACTCACTGCCGTTGAGCCAATTCTGACTCATAGTGACCCCTCCTTGGGTTTCGGAGACGGTATCTGTATGGAAGTAGATTGCTCAGTCATTCTTCTGAGGAGTGGCTGATGAGTTTGAACCACCAGCCTTCTAGTTAGCAGTCAAATGCTTAAGGCACTACACCACCAGAGCGCCCCAATAGGAAAGTTTATTTTTTGAAGTTGAAAGGCAGAATTGCTCTTCAATTTAATTGCAGAGTACTGGGTCCCTCTTAAATTTCAGCAAATTTGAAGCAGATGTCATTTAAGCCTCAACACCTAGAAAAAGAACACATGCCTACACATATAGCAAAAAGATTACTGATCTGTAGGGAAGAGTTGCAGGTCCTCCATTCCCCCAAAAACACATAAAAGTTTTATATTTTGTTACAATAAGCCCTTCACTTCTCTCGAGGAATGCCTCTTACCACGTGTTGTTTCTCCTTGTTTTTTTTGGTTTAGTTTTTCAATTTAACTTTTCCTTC
>NW_006924069.1:14171-15327 GCF_000298275.1 Orycteropus afer afer
TTGTTTTTTTTGGTTTAGTTTTTCAATTTAACTTTTCCTTCCTGAGATTCATTTCAATATGTATTCTAATAAAACTTAAGGCATTGGACAGTGGTTCAGTTTCTAGACTTTGAGAGTAATGGTATGAAAGCCTCCATGAAAATCTGCTGAAGCCATACATTCCTGAATAAAAAGTGTCCTACTGGAGTCTGCTGATTTGAAGCCTTTGGTGACTGTGCTCCTTTTCCTATTCAGCACAAAATGATATTTGGCAGCTGGGACTGTATCTTAATTTTCTGTTGCTGGCTTTTTTTTTTCCCCCCTCATCTACCCACCTCACCTGCTTGTGATTTAGTACTGCAGCTGGCTTGTTCAAGTTCTAGTCTTCTAAGATACTTTGACTATTATTGGTTAGGCTGTCAAAATGGTGATTCATCATTTCAGGTATTCTTGTCACATTACAACTCATGATTAGGAATACTCTATCACCACTATTTTATGTTTCATTTTTTGATTGGATTTTTTTTTCTTTTTTATTGTGCTTTTGGTTTAAATTCACAGAGGAAAATTTGTTTTACATTCACCATTTTGTGTACATTTGATTTCACTCCCCACTTACCATCCCCAACCCTACCCACTCTCTTCCTCTTCCTTCCTGGTAACCAGTCCTCGCACTGTGCACTTCTTAGTTATGCACTCCTGTGTGTCTTGCTTTTCCTCCATGTGAATGTAGCCCCTCTGGTGCCTTATGGCTGATTGTTGCAAGGGATGTCTCTCCGTAGAGTATGTGGATGTATCACCCTGGGCTGATTGCTCTGTGTGTATGTCTTATTTGCTACTGGGCTGAGAGCCAGCCCTTGGGAGTGAGTTTTATCCCAGGCCCGAAGTGTATCCCAGGGCCATAGTCTTGGAGAGTCCCACCAGACTCCATCTGACCAGTAATTTTGGTCACTATCATGTTTTTGGATTTTGTTCCATGTTTTTCCTCCCACTCTATCCAGGATCCCCAGTTTTGATCCCGTCTCGAGTGGTTGGCATTGGTAGCCAGGCACCATCTAGTTCTGGTCATCTTGAGGTCCATCATGTCCTTGAGCTGATTGTTTCCAAATGCCCTTGGTTTTCTTCATTCTTCTTGGCTTTTGACAAAAGGAGACCATTAGCTGCATGTTAGATGGTC
>NW_006924070.1:0-5285 GCF_000298275.1 Orycteropus afer afer
TTGCACAACTTATATTCCTAAAGTAAATTAATGTTACTGAATGTATATATGAGGAATGTTGAGAAGGCAAATGTTGGGTGTTGTGTGTGTGTGTGTGAGCTCTGGTGGCATAGTGCCTAAGGTACTTGACTGCTAACCAAAAGGCTGGTGGTTCAAACCCACCAGCCACTCCTCACAAGGAAGGTTGGGCAATCTACTTCCATAGTGATACCACCTCAAAAACCCCAGGAGGGGTCGCTATGAGTCAGAGATGACTCGATGGCACATAACAACAACAACACATACACATATATTGCACAATTTAAAAATTTTAAAAAAAGAACATGGATTCTAAAGTCAGTGCCAGATCCAGTCACCCAGGTCAGCCATGGAAATAGAGGGCACATCTGTCCCTGCCTGCCCAGCATCCATTCCCCCTTCTGATCATTTTCCTTTGGGGCACTCATGTCATCTACTCTCAGTACATGTGTTTTGGGGTTGCTGTTTGTAAGCTGACTCCATGACTCGGCCCTAGAACTTTTCAGGTCTGTAATCCAATAATGAGGAGACCTGGTGGCACGTGGTGGTTAAGCACTCAGCTGCTAACCCAAAGGCTGATGATATGAACCCACCAGCTCCTCCATGGGGGAAAGAGGTGGTAGTCTGCTTCCATAAAGATTATAGCTTTAGAAATGCTCTGGGGTAGTTCTACTCTGTCCTGCAGTCACTATGAGTCAGAATCAACTCAACAGCAACAAGTAAACCGATAAAGTCCCTTTTTGGTTAAGCTAGTTGGTGATGGGCTCAAGTCACTGATAATTGGCAGTCTTCTGTAATACTGCACATTTGGAAAAGTAGTGGCATGCAGGGTGGGGCTAAATTAGCCAAGGCCTTCAATGCCAAGAGCACTAATTGGCCATGCTGTGCTAAGCACAGTCAGCTCCATGAACTTGAATTTGCTTTGCTTTCTCAAGCTGACTGGTGGGCTAAGATACAGGACAGCCCATGCTGACACAGCACTCACCTACCCTTGCTTCCATCTTGCTTTCAGACAGCCCGAAGGAAGCAATAAAAGTCAGAGGAAAATGTTAGCACAGCACATTCTTGGGTGATTCACACTGGGTCTCCAGAGTTGAGATGCCTCTGACAAAGGAACCCAATGTTACAAGACTAGTATCTTCCTAAGAGAACAAAAGTAGTCTCTCTTTTCAGCAGTTGCTAAAATTCTGCTGACACACCAAATGGTTGCATATGAAAATTTGGACAACTGTAAGCATTTCTGATTGCAAAGTTTCCTGCTATGGCTGCAAGACAAAGAAACTGTTGCAGATTGTCTTATTATCTCCTGAGAACCTGATCCATTCTAGTCAGAAACGATGCCATTTTCAACTCTGGCAGTTGGATCTCCTGGGCCACTCGTGCCAATCACAGTAGTCCTGGGATTTAATATAACAGGCACCAGCTGCCTTGGGTTTTTCTCCCCACCTCTGCTACATTTCATTTCTAACCTGCTACAAACCGAAGAGGGACTTTTATCAAGTCGTGTTTTATAACTACTCAGGGGATTTGAGGTAAAAATCAGCAATGTACTTTCATAAACTGCTGCCATTTCTTTCCACCCATAAGAGTTAAATCCTTCAAGTTGGGGAGTTTTAAAGGCGACACAATCATGTTTCAATGATTTATGAATTTGCCAGAATCATTCCCCTTCAGTCCTATCTAAACATGTGGTAGGGAGAAGACTGAGGGTTTGCACCAAACTCTTCAGACTTTGGATTTTTTTTTCCCCCCAATGCACATCTCTCCAGTATTATTCCTCTTGTCAGAGAGTGATGTTTGATGGCTACAGAAAACCAAAAAATCCACACATAACCACAGATGTTCATAAACAAATCCCTAACTCCAGGCTGACCTGAGTAGCACAGCAAATAGCCAGACATGCCAAGCTTTGCCTCCGTGCTGGAGAAAGCAGATGCCTGAGTTCCAAGCCCAGCTCCACCTCTTACTACCTGTGAGATCTTAGACAACTCTCTGAAATTCTCTGAGCCCTAGTTTCTGCATCTGTGAAAATCCTCTCTCCTACAGCGATGGTGTATGTCTGCTTAGCACATTAGTGGGTGTCTGGAGCTTTAGTGTACCTAGCTCAATTTTCCCTCTCTTGTGTTTTTTCCTCTTTCTGTTTTTATTTATTTTTTTTTTGGGGGGGGGGAACACACCCTCCCTACTCTTCATTATGTAGGACAGGTTGTGGGCAGTGTGTGACCTCACCAGTGATTTCAGAGTTGGCCATGAGACCCAGGTCTGGCCAGTCAGAGTTCCATCAGACTGGTCCCAATCAATGGTTAGTGCAGGGGTAGGTGCACAACTAAAACAGATCTAATGATATTTGGTCCCCAAATTTATGTCCCTTGTTGTAACCCAAGTAATGTAACATAGAGTTAGTATTCTTTCAAAGATTTAGTGGTCCAGGTCATTCTTAAACCTTTCCTGTTTCTTATCTCACCACTATGAAATGGCCTCTGAACGCTTCCACTTCCGATCCTGATGTTATAATGGACATACAAACATAGTCCTGGCTGCCCAAAGCAGCCTAAACCACAGGACATGAGGATTTCCGTAGAGACCCTCTTGGTGTCCTGTCCATTTCCCCTCAGCAGCTCAGTGTATGCTGAAAATCTCTTACTGCAAGCTTCTTAAGCTGTCCACCTTAGAGCTTCCTAAGACTTATTTGTGCCCCTGCACAGGGCAGGTAGGAAATACTGAGAAGCTGATGCCCCTGGAACAACCTTTGGCCAATGATGCCGTTATCAGTTGCCATGGAGTCAGGCTGTGACTCTTGGTAACACTGCCTGGCCCTGTGCCATCTTCATGAGCCCATTGTTTTGGCTGTTTTGTCAGTCTCCCTCATTGAGGGCTTCCCTCGTTTCATCTGACTCTCTGCCTGACCAAAATTTATGTCCTTTTCTAGCAATTGGTCTGTCCTGCTGACGTGTCTAAAGTAAGTGAACTGAAATCTCACCGTTCTCATTTATAAGGAACATTCGGTTGCATTTTACTAAGACTGATCTATTCTTTCTTTTGTTAATTAGTCCATGGTGCATTTAATATTCACCATCACCACAGTTAACACATCCATTCGTTCTCTATCTTCCTTTTTCACTTTCCAACTTTTCCAGGGCTATGAGGCAACTGAAAAGACCATAGTTTGCATCAGTCCCATACTGGTCATCAAAATGACATCTTTGCTTGTTAAGGAGGTCTTTTGCTGAAGATTTGTCCAATGTAATACTTTTGATTGCTTGATGGCTGCTTCCATGGATGTTGATTGTTGATTTAAGTAGAATGAATTCATTGACAACTTCAATTTTCTTCATTTATCATGATGTTGTATGTTGGTACAGCTGTTTTCTTCAAGGATTTTTATTTTCTTCAAGTTCAGGTATAATCCATACTGAAGACTGTAGTCTTTGATCTTTATTTATCAGTAAGTGCTTCAAATCTTCTTCATTTTGGGCAAGCAAGGTTGTGTCATCTGTACATCAGATGTTGTTATTGTAAGCCACCACAGTACAAAAACTGACAGATAGGTGGTGGCAGATGACGTTACATGGGACTAAAGGATAAATATCTCAGATTCCTCACTCCACAGGATAACTCTGAAACTTGTATTCCACATGGTTTCCAAGAGTCCCAAGGGACTTGGGCCCCAATTGCCCACAGCAATAACCTGCTTATTAACACACCACGTATTATTTGTTCCTCTCATTATCTTTTTCCATACTTTCTCTATTGGTGCTTTCTGAGATAATCTCCCAAACAAACTCCTTGCATTAAAACCCTTGTTTCAGGGTCTGCTCCTGGGGAAACCAGGCCAAAAATAAATCCCTTCAGATTCAGGACAACGGGTCTACCCTGGATTAAAATACAAGAGAGTACTAGTTTGACACAGATTAGAAGTAATAACACCTCTGATGTGCCAACCAAAAACCAAACTCACTGCCATTGAGTCAATTCTGACTCACAGTGACCCAAATTGGGTTTCTGAGAAAGTAAACCTTTACAGAAGTAGATTGCCCCATCTTCCTTCCATGAAGCAGCTGGTAGGTTTGAACCGCCAACCTCTGGTTAGCAGTCAAATGCCTTAGGCACTGCGCCACCAGAGCTCCTTTCTGATATGCCATCTCAGTAAAATTTTTGTTTCACGAGTTAATTCCAGGATCCAAACATAAGAATCTGTCAACTTATTTTTACTAAGATGTCTTGCATTTTAAAGTTGTGGAATCTATTGCTTTTTAAACTTTTCTTTAGCAGTGATTTTTTAAAAAAATGAAATATTTGTTAACAGCAGGAAATGTCTACTGAGTTCTTTCTTTGTACTATCTTTGTGCTAAGAACTTTCCATACACTTTGTTATTTTGCCTTCTCAATAAAAAACTATGATGTAGGTCCATGATATTACATAAATAGAGAATTAAAATCTTATATAATATACACTCTGCTCACCCCACCATCACCCCCATTAGAGTGGGTGAAGGCAGGAATTCTTTTGTAGAAGTGACCAGTGACCACAGACAACATCCACATGGGAGGTGACTTCCTTGGACAGAACAACTATTGGGAAACTGTGGGAACATGGTGCCCACCTCTCTCCAGGAATGGCAACACAGCAATACAGTTTTTCTTTGAGACTTTTGAGTATATTTCTTCATGGGTCATCCTCATGGAACTTATGGAATGTCATCTCACGAGCATTCCCTAAAACCATGCCATTCTACATGCCCAAGAGGTCACACATACCCTGTATTTATAATTAGAGACATGTTTCTGGTCCTCAAGGAAAAACAAAGGATACTACCTATATCTCACCAACAGTTAAAGGGATGCCTTTCCCTTAAAATTTATTCTTTGGTAACGTTAAACCTAGTCATCTGTGTCTGCTCCACACAATCAATTTGCAATAATTACAGTCAATTCTGACCTTCCTTTCTGCTTAAATACCAACCAATAGCTGATTTTCACTGCTTGCTAGCACTTGGCAGGATTAGTTATAGTCCAATGTTTATACCAACCAATGAGTATGTAGTGAGAGCACCTTTGAATGATGGGTCTCCAGTTCTGCAGAGACTATCAATCATGCTTAAATAAACTGATGGGCTTTTCAGGTCAGAGGCTAGAGATCAATGTGATACACTGTTATCAACACCCCAAGCTGCACTTATGGGCTGCATATATGCAAAAAGGGCAAGGAGGCCACATCTTCCAACCTCCTCTAACCCTACAAGAGGAAGACAGGATTACCAGCAGTA
>NW_006924070.1:6235-7050 GCF_000298275.1 Orycteropus afer afer
CTTAGGCACTATGCCACCAGAGCTCCTGGAATGAATAGACTTGTGATTTAAAGGAATTTTCCTTACAAGTAATGATTTTCCTCCTGGAGAATCAGTGGCTAGGAGTATTACTTTTACTTTTGGAAATCCCATAAAGGAAACATGAGCCTGTCTTTTTTCATTCAACCAATACATATTGAACTCTGTCAAGTACTATTATATCCATATTCATGGATTTATGGATGTGGACCTTGCTTACATGAGTTTAAATACTATCTGGGGAAGATGGACAATAGGCAAATAAATAAATTAGATTATTTAACATAGTGAAGCACTGTAAAAAAGAAATTAATCAGTGAAATGAGAGACAGATCGGGCTGTGGAAATGGAGGAGGTTACAGATATGCTGCTCAGCAAAGTCTTCTCCAAAGAGGTGATTTTGAAGGTGCTACCTGATGGAAAAGGGGCCAACTCTATGACAGCCAGGAGAAAAAGCATTGTAGGCTGAGGAAACAGTGAGGGCATAAGTTCTGAAGTAGAAATAAGCTTGGAACATTCAAGGGACAATGAGGAGGCCTGTATAGCTATAGCAGAGTGAATGAGGAGAGGTAAGAATAGCAGTTGGGACCCCTGGAAGAGGGGAGGTCTCCCCTGTTGATTACAAATATAAGTCCTATTTTTGTAATGTGCTGACAGGCTATAGATCCAGTAGTGCTTAGCCACTGAAGGCCGGGTCAGTTCCTTTCACTCTGAATAGGTGTTTGTACTTTAAGGTTTGGTAGCATGGGAATTCAGCTAAATGTTACAAACTGTAGCCCCCTGTTGTTGTTGTTGTT
>NW_006924070.1:7455-8630 GCF_000298275.1 Orycteropus afer afer
AATGGGACCCAACTCACAGTGATCCTTCCTTGGGTTTCCGAGACAGTATCACTATGGAAGTAGATTGCCCAACCTTCCTTCCAAGGAGTGGCTGATGGGTTTGAACCTCCAGCCTTCTGGTTAGCAGTCAAGTGCCTTAGGCACTATGCTTCCAGAGCTCGAGAAAATATACATTGAAGAATTTATGCTATTAGTGAAGAATAAGAGTTTACAAAAATAATGTAAAATTATGGTGCAGTCTGAGTTAAAACCACCTGTTTTTTTGGGACTTCAAGAAAAGGAGCCCTTGCTTTTGGGGAACCCTTAACCTTCCCCTTATCCTATAAATCTTTCAACAACCCCTGAGGTCTCAGGAGCAAAGATGCCTTACCCCTCACATAACACTTGAAGCAGAACCCAATTTGACCCACGTATTCCCCAACCTTCAGCAGATCTCTACCCCTTGAGACAACTTCCCACTCAGAGAAGGCAAGGACGGGACAGCAGGAGCTCCATCTTTGGTCTGGGTGCATAGCCTGTTCACTACTTTATATCTTTGTGTTTGGAAAAGCAATTTGTCTGCCTAGAGAGGACTTCAAATGAATTCATGATCTTTTAGCTTCTATTTTCAAAACTCACCATCCAACCTGGGCTGATAGCCAAGCTTTGTATGATATTTTACTCTGAAAAAAGGAGAATGGTCTTTGAGAAAACTAAGGAGGAAGCAGATAGACTCCACCACCAGGAGACCAACAATCTTCAAAATGAACAGGCAGTGCCTATAAAAGACCTGGCTGGAACCCTAACACTCATGTGAAGCAGGGTAGGCTCAGCCACCTCCGTGACTGCCTTGTAGCAGGGATGAAAAACAGAGCCCCTACACAGAAAACTGGAACAAGGTTTATGAGGTTAAACAAAAGCCAGATGAAGACCCTTCTGCTTTTCTTGAAAGAATCTTTACTATGTGTAGACAATTCACTGACTTGGACCATGGGACACCAGACAATGCATGGTTAATATGATTTTTATAGGCCAGAGTGCTTCTGATATTAGGAAAAAAATTCCAGAAAGTTGAAGCAAATGTAGGGTTGGGAATGTCCCAATTGGTGGAGATCATGTTTAAGGTTTATTCTCACCAATAACAGGCATAAGAATGAAAAGAGACTCCAAGGGCAAAACAGCAGGCTGCTAGGATT
>NW_006924070.1:11905-13244 GCF_000298275.1 Orycteropus afer afer
AGAGAGGTTAAACAACTTATTCATGATCACACAACCAGAAAATGGCAGACCTGGGATTTGAACCCAGCAAATCTGTGTTCTTAAACCTATGCGAGTATGCCTCTGTAAGTTAAGGGCAAAACTTCTGGGTGTAGGACCTAAGATCTAGAAATCAACAGCCCCTACTCCCTTCAAATGTCTCAGACCAACCAAGATCATCAATATGGTTAGTATGAGACATTTTGATGTTCATTGGAACACTAAGGGGCTATGTGACACTCTCTTAGCACAGAGACCACACAATATAGCAGTTCTTGGCTTTGGAGGCAGGTTTCTTTCCCTTGAGCCTCTGACTCTCTACTTCCTTGTCTGTATAGCTAGAGTACCCCAAAGAGATGTTTGATTTCACAGCAATGACACCGGTAAATCATGTTTGGCGAGGTGTGGGATCTAGTAAATGCTCAGTTAATGTTATGGATGTTGTTGTTCCTTGCTTGTATCTTCTGAACAAGTGTCCTTAATTTGGTAGTCTATGCACCTTACTATGCATAAAAATAAGCAGAGGAGTTTGCTAAAGGAAGGTTCCTGGGTCCAACTCCCCCAGATTCTGATTCAGTACATTTCAAGAGGGGCACAGGAATCCACAGAGGATTTTGATACAGGAGTTCTTAGATTCTGAAGCGTCCATGACCTTAAATTAAGACATTACCAAAAATAATGCATTAAATTCTTTCAAATTATAAGAAGTGTCCACTGCTGAAGCAATCAATGGATTTTGGCCTCCTTAAAAGAAGTCCAAATGGTAATGGAAGTCGGTGACAGCTAGAGCAAGCAAATGGTCTCTGCTGACTCTCTACTTTGCTGTCTTACAAGTACAGATATTTCCCAGGAAGCCCTGCCTTGTAGAGAACTAGGTTACCTGCAATATGGCTAAGGTTTATTGAATGCTTGCCAGGAAAACCCCACTGTTCTAGTGTTCTCTATGCATTTCCTATTGAGTTCTCCTGACTACTGTCTATTATTATCTCATTTTATATTTGAGAGGACAGAAGCTCAAAGGCACCAAGTTTGAATTGTTGCTCCATTACCTACTATCCAACTCCAAAGCTCATGCTCTCAATTAGTATACCACCAGGTGCAAAACAGGTGTTGTTGTTGTTAGGTGCCATTGAGTCATCTCCGACTCATAGCGACCCTAAGTACAGCAGAACGAAACACCACCCAGTCCCACACCAGCTCCATGATCCTTGCTATACTTGAGTCCATCACCGCAGCCACTGTGTCAAGTCATCTCACTGAGGGCCTTCATTTCTTTTGTCAATCTTCCATCTTACCAAGCATGATATCCTTCTCCAGGGAA
>NW_006924070.1:15664-16715 GCF_000298275.1 Orycteropus afer afer
TTTTCATCTCTTATGCTAAGGCATTCACACCAGAGTAGGGTGGTTTCTAAACCTAATCAGTCCTTGATTATACATAAAATTTAAAGAAAAAGAAAAGGAGAGACATGGAGATACCCACAGGGGAAAGGAAGACAAATGATGGAGACAGATGCACCTATAAGCCCAGGAACACCAAGGAGTGAGGTCATTCACCAGAAAGTAGGAGACAGACCCAGAGAAGACATCAACACAGTGAAGAATCTGACTTGGACTTTTAGCCTCCAGAACTGCGAGAAAAATTTATTTTCTTTATGTTCTTTAAAGCCATCCACTTGTGGTATTTCTGTTACAGCAGCACCACCCAACCAAAACAGTTATTGTCCCAAAGACCTCATGATAACTCAGTTTTTACAAAATTGAAGAAGTATGACATAAAATAAGGAGTACTTAGTTTTTAACAAACATAAAAGTAGGTAGTCAATGAATGGTGCCCTCCAAAGGTGTCCCCTTGAGGACCTGTGCACCTGTACCAATGTGTGGGTTTTGTGTATGACATATTGGGAACGCCTCTCTTGGCATAGCTTCCAGACCAACTTTTTAGCCTCAAAAAGAAACTAACGTATTATGTTATAGTTAATTGTGTTAGACCAAACACAGTATTAGCCAGTCTGAATATAAAAAGATGAATATGATGGTACTTCTAAAATTCAGTGAAAAACCATTTTGAACAAGGGTGGTTTGCCACTCAGAATGCTTTGAACTCCATATAATACCACCCCCAACTCACATGTAGCAAGAAGAATGCAGAGGGCACTTCCTCAATTGGGTAATTCATATGCTCTACAACATTACTAAGGACTAGGCTCTTTCTACCTTAATATTCTGCCATTCCTGGCCTGTCAGTCTTGGCCCCTTCATGTTCCTAATATGAATGCCTCTGTTCCAGACATCATATTATCACACTCCAATGTGAAAAAGCAAAAAGGTAGCTATTTCTTCCACCCATCTCTTTTTAATAGCAGGGAAACTTTTTCCTAGTGTCCCACACCTGCTCTCATTCCTTCATTTCTCA
>NW_006924071.1:0-3129 GCF_000298275.1 Orycteropus afer afer
AATGGAAGAACATATCATGCTCATTGTGAAAATATCAATACTACCCAAAGCAATCTAAACATTCAATGAAATCCAAATCCAAATCCCATCAACATTTATTAAAGGTTGGACAATCTACTTCCGTAGTGTTACCACCTCAGAAACCCAAGGAGGGGTCACTAGGAGTCAGGTCTGACTTGATGGCACACAACAACAACAACAACAACAATTTTATATGGAAAGGAAAGAGACATTGGATAAGCAAAGCACTATTAAAGAAGAAGAGAAACAGTAGGAGGTCTCACACTCCTGGATCTCAAAACCTATTACACAGCCACAGTAGGTCAAAACAGCCTGGTATTAGTACAACAATAGACAATAGACCAGTGGAACAGAATTGAGAACCTAGAAATAGATCCATCCACCTATGGTCAGCTGATCTTTGACAAAGGGCTGAAAGATATTCAAGGGGGAAGAGATGGTCTCTTTAACAAATGGTGCTGGCAAAACTGGATATCAATTTGCAGAAAAATGAAGCAAGATCCGCACCACACACCGTATTAAAAAACTAACTCCAGATGAATCAAAGACTTACATGTGGAACCTAAAACTATAAATTTCCTCAAGGAAAAACTAGGGTCAAATATAGGGGCCCTTCTTTATGGCATAAATAGACTGTCAAGCATACCTCAAAATGCACAAACAGCAGAAGATAAACTAGATGAATGGGACTTTCTAGAAATTAAATTTTTATGGGCTTCCTAAGACTTCTCCAAGAATAAAAAAGAGAAACTAGAGACTGGGGAAAAAATATTCAGCACTGATATATCTAACAGGGGACTTATCTCTAAAATTAATAGAAAACTCCAACACCTCAATAACAAAAAGACAAACAACCCAATTGAAAAATGGACAGAAGACATGAATAGACACTTCACCAAGGAGGATATTCAAGCAGCCAACAAACATATGAAGAAATGCTCATGATAGTTAGCTATTAGAGAGATACAAATCAAAACAACAATGAGATACCATCTTGCTCCAGCACTAGTAGCAAAGTTCAACAAGACAGAAAATAACAAATGCTGGTGAGAATGTGGAGAGATTGGGATTCTCATACACTGTTGGTAGGACTGTGGAAACCAGTATGACAATTCCTTAAAAAGTTGGAATTTGAAATGCCATTAGATCCAGCAATCCCTTTAGTAGGTATATATCCTAAGGAAGTGAGAGTCAGGATAAGAACAGATACTTGCACACCCATATTCATTGCAGCACTATTTACCATAGCAAAAAAGATGGAAAAAAAGCTAGCTGCCCATCAGCAGAAGAATGGATAACCAAACTATGGTATAAACACACAATGTAATACTATGCAACACTAAAGAATAATGTAGAATCTGCAAAACTGCGCATAATATGGATGAACTTGGAGGACATTATGCTGAGGGAAATAAGTCAATCACAGAAGGACAAATATTGTATTAGTTCATTATAGTAAAAAATCAAGGAAAGGTTTGTATATGGAAGGAAACTTTATTGGTTACCAGGGGTGGGAGGGGAGGGGATGGAACATAGCAAAAAATAAATAGATAAATAACTGAAATGAAGATTAAACAATGAAAATACATAACGGTACTCTTGGTAAGATAGAAACATCTAAACGAAATAAATAAATGAAACCCACTGCAATCAAGTCGATTCCAATTCATAGAAGGCTCATTGGGTTTCCAAGGCTGTAAATTTTTATGGAAATAGATTTCCTCATCTTCTTCTTGCAGAGCATCTTGTGAGCTTGAACCACTGACCCTCTGGTTAGCAGCCAATGCCTTACCCACTATGCCAGTAGAGTTTCTGAGATACACATAAAAAAAAAAAATTGTTGTAAATAAGAGCATAAATCATAAATGGAGAGAGAAAAAACTTTGTATTAGAAAAATGTATGTACTTTTTTTTTTTCATTTGGATATAAAACATCAGGCTAAGTAAACAAATTAAAAAGTGAGAGAAGACCTGGTCATGTTATCTTTCTCATGTTGTTGTTGTTGTTGTTAGGTGCCATCAAGTTGTCTCTGACTCATAGTGACCTCATGTACAGTAGAACAAAACACTGCCTGGTCCTGTGCCAACCTCACGATCCTTGCTATATATACCTCAGCCCATCTTTGCAGCCACTGTGTCAATTCATCTTATTGAGGGTCTTCCCCTTTTCCGTTTACCCTCCCCTTTACCAAGCATGACATCCTTCTCCAGGGAATGGTCCCTTCTGACAACATGACCAAAATAAGTGAGATGAAGTCTGGCCATTCTCGCTTCCAAGGAGCATTCTGGCTGCACTTCTTCCATTCGTTATTACTTTTGGCGGTCCATGGTATTTTCAGTACTCTTTGCCAACACCACAACTCAAAAGCATCAACTCTTCTTCAGTTGTCCATATTCATTGTCCAGCTTTCACACGCATATGAGGGGATTGAAAATACCATGGCTTGGATTGGGTACAATTTATTCTTCAAAGAGGCATCTTTGCTCTTCAGCACTTTAAATAGGTCTTTTGCAGCAGATTTGCCCAGTGCAATACATCCTCTGATTTCTTGGGTGCTGTTTCATTGATGTTGATTGTGGAACCAGGCAATATGAAATCTTTGACAACTTCAATCTTTTCTCTGTTTATCGTGATGCTGCTCATTGGTCCATTTGTGAGGATTTTTGTTTTCTTTATGTTGAGGTGTAATCCATACTGCAGACTGTCGTCTTTAACCTTCATCAGAAGTGCTTCAAGTCATCCTCACTTTCAGCAAGCAAAATTATGTCCTCTGTATCACAGGTTCTTAATGAGCCTTCCTCCAATTCTGATGCCACATTCTTCTTTATATAGTCCAGCTTCTCAGATTACTTGATCAGCATACAGATTGAATAAGTATGGTGAATGGATACAACCCTGAAAAACTCCCTTCCTGATTTTAAACCATGCTGTATCCCTTGATGGCATAGTGCCTTATGCACTATGGTGGTTCAAACCCACCAGCCACTCTTCAGAAGAAAGATTGGGCAATCTACTTCCATAGTGATACCATCTCAGAAACCCAAGGAGGGGTCACTCTGAGTCAGATTCAACTAGTCTGCAGTGAGTTTGATTTTTTTTTTTTTTTT
>NW_006924071.1:3771-10492 GCF_000298275.1 Orycteropus afer afer
TCTGGCTTTCGGTCATTGATGTTGAATGCATCAAATCTATTCTTCAGAGGGTCTCTAAATTAAGGAGAGATATAATCAATGTCAGATTTTGGCTCTCATGGACTTGTATCAACTATCTTCAAGCTTTACTTGAACTTGCATATGTGCAGTTGATGGTCTGTTCCACAATCAGCTCCTGGTCTTGTTTTGGCTGAAGATATTGAGTTTCTCCATCACCTCTTGCCACAGATGTAGTCAATCTGATTCTTGTGTACTCCATCTGGTGAAGTCCATGTGCATAGCCACCATTTATGTTGTTGGAAAAAGGTATTTGCAATGAATAAGTCATTGAACTTGCAAAATTCTATCATGCAATCTTCAGTGTTATTTCTATCACCAAGGCCATATTTTCCAACTACCAGCAATTCTTTGTTTCTAGCTTTTGCATTCCAACCACTAGTGAAAATTAATACATTTTGATTGTATGCTCAGTCAATTTCAGACTCAAGAAGTTGGAAAAATCTTTAATTCCCTCATTTTTGGCTTTAGTGGTTGGTTCATAAATTTGAGTAACAGTAGTATTAACTACTCTTCCTTGTAGGCATGTAGCTATTATCCAATTGCTAACAGCATTGTACTTCAGGATAAATCTTCAAACATTCTTTGTGATGATGAATATCATGCCATTCTTCTTCAATGTGTCATTCCTGACATAATGGATCATATGGTTGTCTGATTCAAAATGGCCAAAACCAGTCCATTTCAGCTCACTAATGCCTAGGATATTGGTCTTTATGTGTTCTATTTCATTTTTGACAACTTCCAATTTTCCTAGATTCATACTTCATACATTACATGTTCCAATTATTAATGGATGTTTGCAGCTATTTCTTCTCATTTTGAGTCATGTCACATTGGTAAGTGGGGGTCCTGAAAGCTTTACTCTAGCCACATCAATAAGGTCGGCGCTGTTCTGAGAAGTCAGCTCTTCCCCTGTTGTACCTTGAGTGTCCTCCAACTGGAGGGGCTCATCTTCTGACACTATATCAGAAACTGTTTCAGGGCTATTCATAAACTTTTCCAGTAATATACAAGACAGTGTTTCACTGCTATTCATAAGGTTTTCACTGGCCAACTCTTTGAGAAGTGGATGGCCTCTACATTCCTCTGTGTCTGTCTTAGCCAGGAAGCTCTGCTGAAACCTGTCCACCATGGGTAACAGTGCTGGCATTTAAAATACCGGTGGCATAGCCTTCAGCTTCACAGCAACATGCAAGCCACCACAGTAAGACAAATTGGAAGACAAATTTGTCAACCTTAGCTGTTCCAAACTGCTCTGCTCACTTCCTGTTCTCCCATAGCTGTTCCAAACCCTGTTGGCTCACTTCCTTGTCTCCCTTAGTTGTGCAAACCCCACCAGCTTGCTTTCTGGTCTCCCTCAGCTGTGTCAAACCACTGCTGGCTAGCTTCCTGGTCTCTTTTATCTGTTCCAAACCACCCCCCCAGCTCCTATCTTTCTCATAGTGTGAAAAATTATTTTATTCTTGACTTTTGATAATTAGAGAAATATAGATTCAAGTATGTTTTTGAAATACTGAGATGAACATACAAGGCAAAATTAAAATGAGAATGCCTATCTTCTGTTTTAGATACTATTATTTATCACCAATATTCACTTTCCCTCTCTGGGAAAAGGCTGCATTTCCCTATTCCTTCAATATTAGGCTTGGCCATGTGATTTCCTAAGGCCAGGGAAATGTGTTTTTAGAGCTCTAAGAATCAGCACCGTTTTTCTCTGCACTTGATTCCCCATATCTCTAGATTGGCAGTATTCTTGGCAGAGGCCTTTTCATCATCAGTGAGTGAAAAGGTCATGAAAATGCAATCAGTGATGGATTCATACTTTGAGAAAATCATAAAAATGTGTTGCTAATGCCTCAGAAATTGTGTGATTGTTTTTGGTATCAGTATAATCCAGCCAAGCCCGAGTGATACACCATCTAATCATTAGAAATGAAAGAAGGAAGGAAGGGAGGGAAGGAGGGAGGAAGGAAAACAGAAAGAAAACAACTGAAGCAGTAGGAAAAATAATAATATATGCAGAATACAATTTGTGTTGAAAAAAATAAAACCAAAACACCAAGTCTGAAAAAAATCAAAAATGATTACACATCTCCAGTTAAAAGAAAGCAATTCATGCTAATATCATAGGAAAACAAAACAACTATACAATGTTCATATAATACCATACAACAGAAAATGAGGTTAACTGTAAGAGATTGAGAAATATATACCAGATAAACACAAACTAAAAGAACACAGGGCTTTCATAGTCAGACTCCAGAATTCACTGTCAAAATATTACTAAAATCAGGAAGATAACACCATTTTTACCAAGTTTTTAATCCATAATATAGAACAATGTAAGATTGTTTTAAAGATCAAATTGTCCAAGAAGAAATGTAGAATTTTCTCTTTATTTTCATTTAGGTCATATGAGCAAAAGAAAACCTAGATGCTTAGCCCATAGTCTACTTAATCATATATTTAAACCTTACCTGACTCTTAGGCTTCATCCCATTCTTGATATCCATGTAAGCAGTAGTGTCATGTGTGAGGTTATTCTGAAGAATGTCTCATTGATGTATTACTTTGTAATATGAAATATTGAGAGGTAAATGGTATGCTTATATATAAGCTTGTCAAATTTACCCAAGCCAAATTTACCACATCAAAAAACCTTGATGTCGAGAGACAGAATTAAAACTGCTTCAGAAAAATATCTTTGTCAAAGCTCATACATCAAAATGTCATGTAATTATCATGAATTTTGTAGGCCAAAATTGTGAGAAAATTAAGAAGAAATTAATAGAAAAACAATTGTAAAGAGATATTTTTAGTTCATCATTTTAAATCTCTTGTAAAAGGTGGAAAAATTAATGAGGCATTAGAATATTTGAGTAATATTATAATTGAAACTTAATAAGTAGATATGTATATCTCACTTTAATTGTTGACAGAAGTATCAATAATTTTTTAAAATGTGGAAATTAATTGGTTCCTTGCTTTTAAAAATTAGAAAAATAACAAAAGTTTAAATTACTTACAAATAAAGAAGTAACTTTCCTAAATAGTTTTCAGGACAAAAAATGGAAGAAAGAAAGAAAGAAATGTCCATTTTGAAAGGGGTCAAATTTGGAAAATAAAACAAAATAATACAAAACAACAGAAAACTGAAAATCACTCATAAATATACACAGCAGCTGTGCTAGATTGACTGGATTATTTTTATCCATTCCTTTCTCCTTCCCTGTTACAGAAGTCTATGCCCCTTCCCATGTAACATTTTAGTTCATTGTATTAAAGTAGGTAGAGTTATGTTCCTATTACACTGATGTTAGGCTTGGCCTCGTGGGTTGCTTTGGTCAAAGAAATGAATGGAAAGAGACTTTTAAACTGCTTATTTGTCTTACTTGATCTCTCCTGTGCTTCTGTGACCTGCCAAAGGAATATTCCCCAGAAAGCTGCTTCCACTTTATCCATGCCCTAAGAAAGAAGATGTAGAACAGCCCTAAGTCTGACCAGAAGTATAAAGTCCAGGCTAGCCAAGTGCACAAACATGGGGTGGGGAAAAAAAGTTTTTGTTGCAAAATACTGAGATCTTTAAGTTGTTCATTAAATGGCAGAAATTGTCTAATACAGCGTCAAGAGGGCTCATAAATTTCCTCCTACCAACATTGATATCATGCCTTCCCAGTTCATAACCCAATATATCATTTGAATAATGTAATCTAGTATGTTACCAGTGAGTATCACTTCAAGGTAGTGCCCATTTTTCATCTTTATTTCTTACTTTACTCTCAATGAGATAGCAATACATTTTTGGCCTCAGTTTTCTCCTTTGTAAAATGAGAATTGTAAGAGTACTTACTGCCTCATATGGTGTTCAAAAAAAAAAAAATATCACCACCTTTGAGTAAATTTCAACTCATATTGATCCCCATCGGGTTTCTGAGGCAATAAATCTTTACAGAAGTAGACTGCCCCGTCTTCCTTCTGCAGAGTGGCTAATGGGTCTGAACCACTGACCTTCTGGTTAGCAGCCAAATGTCTTATCCACTATGCCATGAGACATACCAACTCTTTATAACAGTGCCTGGTACACAGTAAATGCTCAATAAAGATTAGGAAAATTACTTGTTTTATTATTATTATCATTATTACACTGACTTAGATACCATTATGACTTATGTATCACAAGTTACACTTTAACATACTAGCAAGTTCTATTTTTTCACATTTCTGACTATTACAGTTCTCATGAGATAATCAGAAATTATATTTTGATATGAGGAAAGATGTTTTAGTCTGTGGTTTAGGGAATATTGTGATTTTATATCACTGAATACAACTGGGAAAACAAAAATAATTATCAAAAAATCAATCCCAGAATTATAATAACTAATAATTTATCATAAAAAGCTGAAGTTTATTGGGAGAATAGAAAAGTGGTTTTAATAATAGGAAATGCATTTCAATATATCATCATGAAAGTCAAATGAGATATCTTGGAAAGATGGCTTTGTAAAACCTGTTTTACAATTCTCCAAACCTCATAAGCACTGAAAGAAATAATCAAAGAGAAGCAAACACAGGAAAAATATCCATTTACACTGCAGCTAGAGAATTGTGAAAACAATATAGTGTATGCTTTGAGAAATGATTTGTCACATACAATAAATCTGGACAAAACCAATGAAAATCAATATCCAAGTCCTCTAAAAGAGTAGCACAAAATTTTAGGAAGTAGAAAAACTTCAGGTAAAACATACTAGACTAATAATATCCTTTAATTTGGATGGAAAAGATCGAGGAGCACAGATGGGTTGGGCATGACATGAAAACTACCACACATGTAGCCCCTTTTGCTGCTACAGATTAAAATCAATAGCAGTGAAACAAAAATGAACTAATTTTGGGTTCTCTCAAAACATCAGAGGATCTTTTAATTATAAGCCAGAATTTCTGCATGGTAATAATCTGGTAAAACTGAGTAGCAATCACCACACTTAGAAGGGAATTATGCCCGATGACTAAAGAATTCATAGAACATCCTTTTAATGGAAATGAAAAGCCACTGAAAAGGATAAGGTGGAAATAATTGTACAGATATTTTAAAAAGCAAAAATATGTTACATGAAAAGAATAAGTTTCAGAAGAGTGTCTATAGTGTCAATCCAATCATGTAAATTTATACACTAGTGTTTTTTTTTGTAAATATATCACATATATCTGAAAGCAGAAATTCAAGCTGGATTCAGAAGAGGACCTGGAATGAGAGATATCATTGCTGATGTCAGATGGATCTTGGCCAAAAGCAGAGAATACCAAAAAAATGTTTATCTATGTTTTATTGAATTTGCAAAGACATTCGACTATGTGGATCATAACAAATTATGGATAACATTGTGAAGAATGGGAATTCCAGAACACTTAAATATGCTCAAGAGGAGCCTGTACATAGACCAAGAGGCTGTCGTTCAAACAGAACAACGGGATACTACATGGTTTAAAATCAGGGTAGATATGTGTCAGGGTTGTAACCTTTCATCATACTTATTCATTCGGTATGCCAAGCAATTAATCCATGAAGCTGTCCTATTTGAAGAAGAATGTGGCATCAAGATTAGAGGAAGATGCATAAACAACTTGTGATATGCAGATATGTGATATGACACAACTTTGTTTGCTGAAAATGAAGATGGGTTGAAGCACTTACAGATGAAGATCAACGACTACAGCCTTCAGTATGGATTACACCTCAAGTAAAGAAAACAAAAATCCTCACAAGTGGACCAATAAGCAACATAATGATAAATAGAGAAAGATTGAAGTTGTCAAGGATTTCATTTTACTTGGATCCACAATCAATGCCCATGGAAAGACAAGTCAGGAAATAAGACTACAGATTGCACAGGCAAATATGCTGCAAAAGACCTCTTTAAAGTGTTAAAGAGCAAAGATGTCACTTTGAAGACTAAGGTACCCCTGACCAAAGCCATGGTATTTTCAGTAGCCTTGAGCTCAGGTAGCGTAGTGCCTAAGGATTTGACTGCTAACCAGAAGGCTGGCAGTTCAAATGCACCAGCCACTGCTGAGAAGGAAGGTTGGGTAATCTACTTCTGTAGTGATACCACCTCAGAAACCCAAGGAGGGGTCGCTATGAATCGGATCCGACTCTACTGAAGTTAAGTTTGCTTTTTAGTTCATATGCATATGAAAGCTGCACAATGAATAAGGAAGACTGCAGAAGAAATGGAACATTTGAATTGTGTTGGTAAAGAATATTGAATGTATCATGGACTGTGAGAAGAATGAACAAATTCGTCTTGGAGGAAATACATCCTGTATGCTCCTTAGAAGTGAGAATGCTCAGACTTCTCTTGTACTTTGTTCACGTTGTCAGAAGGGACCAGTCCCTGGAGAAGGACACATGCTTGATAAAGTAGACAGAGAAAAAGGGGAAGACCCTCAACGGGATGGATTAAGACAGTGATTGCAAGATGGGCTCACATATGTCAACAATTGTGAGGATGGTGTAGGGCCTGGCAGAGTTTCATTTTGTTTTATGTAATGCTTCTATGAGTTGGGACAAATTAAATGATACCTAACAACAACAACATATGTCTAAAAATTCTGCTTACATATAGGTTTCTGTCTGGGATGCGGGAGACTTTATTTT
>NW_006924071.1:10967-16058 GCF_000298275.1 Orycteropus afer afer
AAATACAATAACAACAATAAATGAAGAAACCACACCATATTCTTCTGGGAAACCCTTTATATGAAATATAACTTGTAGATAAGGTCAAATATTAGCAATTATTATCCAATGATGCTTAGTATGATAAACAATTAATACTTATCCTCCAAAGTATACTTTATAACTAAGAAATATTTATTCATTCAGTGAATTTTAGTGTTGTAGTTTATTTTAAGAAAAAAAAGACACTGGAGGCCATTGCCATCCATTTCTGGGAAATCGTATTTTATTTTAACTAAAATGAATGTATCCTGTTAAAATGGTTTCTGTTTAATGACAATTTCTAAAATATGGTTTCCAGGAATTTGAACAATTCTTTTTAATGTTTCTATAAATCTTGACAAGGTAAAGAGAATGAATATGAGCATATGACAGCTGTAGCAAGCCGAGTGATGACAAATTGCAGAGAAGCTGTGAGAGAACAGTATCAGTTAAGGCTGATTATGGAATGTATATTTACTAAAGTGAATACTGTATGTTAACTGCTGTGTTTCCCAAACCATGAGCAATTTTAGTGTCAAAAATACTTTCAGAAAGGGATCTACTTTTATATCTTTTTCTTTGTTCTAATTAAAACACAGATGTTTAAGCTTGGAAAATGTTTTGGCAAGTGGAGAAGGCTCAACATTCACAAAAATGAATGGGGTTTAGCACTGAATCATTATTTATAATATGTTGTTGTTGTTACATACCTTTGAGTTGGACCCGATTCATAGCGACCCCTCCTTGGGTTTCCGAGGACGTATCACTACGGAAGTAGATTCTCCAACCTTCCTTCCGAGGAGTGGCTGGTGGGTTTGAACTGCCAGCCTTTTGGTTAGCAGTATAACATAATAAGTTATATTATAAACTATGAATGTTTAAACCAAAATTAGAGAAGAGACAAGTAAAATTATTTTAACTTTGATTGAATTTTCATTTTGTTGCAGGACTCAGAAAAGCATATTTTCTTTTTTTCTAACATTTATTCTTCCTACTAAAAAAAGTCTTGTTAAAGTAGTTAATAAGGTTGATAGTAATAACAACACATCTAATAACAATAAAAGCTGACACATTTAGTTCAGACCGTGTGCTATAATTTCAGTAAGTGATTTTTATAATTCTCTTTTAATCCTTATCACAGTCCTGTAAAGTGAAATTATAACTGCAAAACAAGGTTAAATGGTTTGCTAAATCTCACACAGGTAGGCAAAGGTTGGGAGTAGAATTTAGTCCTATCTGAATCTAAAGGGAAACTTACTCTCCAGTGGGAAAGCACTCAGTATGCAAACAAGTATAATAACGAAAACTTAACAAATTGTGAGAAGGGCTATGAATGAAACAAACGTGATGTTGTGATAGAGAAAACAGGAGAAAAATCATGAAATCTTCTATGAAGGGGTAGCATTTAAGACCTAAAAATTCAACACAAGTCATTTACATGAATAAAAGTTGTTGAAGAAGGAGTGGGGGAAATTGCAGGTAGAGACAAAAAAAAAAAAAATAGTCAGATGCAACACAATGTGGAAGAGTTTGAATGATTGAGGTGTTAATGAAAGAGAATAATGTGGCCAGTATGTGGTGGGTGAGGGAAGAATGCTAAGTGAGCTAGGTAATCAGAATAATCGGTGAATATACTAAGGAGTTTGGGTATCCATTTGTAATGGAAAGTCATTTGAAGATTTTAAACAGAGGAATTTATTCATTCCGCAAACATTTCCTGAATGTCTACTATGTGCCAGCAAATGTCCTACGTGCTGGAGAAACAGCAATGAACAAAAAAGATGAAAATCACAGCCCACAAGGACCTTATATTCTACCTAGTAGGGAAGCTATAAAACTAACAAAGCAAATATTAAAATATTTTATAAATTAATAACTGCTAAGGGGCAAAATGAAGCAGAGAAGGTGGAGATGGTGGGGTTAAAATTTAGACAGAGTAACTCTTGTTTAGAAAGTTAAATTTGAGTGAAGATTTAAATAAGGTAAAGCAGCAAGCTTTGTAGATATTTCTGAAAATTACATTCCAGAAAGAGGCAATGGCCAGTACATAGGCCATCATGCGAACGTCTATAAAGCAAGGTATGGAAGCCATGAAAATATGCTACTCACTTTGAAGAGCATAATTGGTTGATGATTCACAGCTACTAGCCCTCTAGATCCCCTGCAGTGTTTCTCTTGAGCCCAGGCTGCCTTTAGTCAACTCCTAGGCAATGAGCATAATGGAGCACTAATACTTTACCAGACCCATTCTGGTAAAGTGTGAGACTCTTCCAATATGCAACTTGACATGAAGACTTCCCATCAGGCTGGCTAAAACTTTCTCAGAATTGCCTTGGAATCTGAGACTTTTCCTACCCTATTGTCCTTCTTTTTCTTTTTACCCTTTCACAGATGTCAGATATACATCATATTCTGAAGGCTCCCCAGATCTTCTATTTCCTCCTCCAATAAATCTTGTGAACTGCTTACACTGTCTTGTTGTCTGCTTCTTAGTGAATTGGAACTAATGGCCTCTTGGCCTATGCAGTTTGAGGAAAATGAGTCGGGGAAGGATACTAAGGTAATATAGAGCTTCATGTAGCAATGTAGTTAGTTGCTGTCAAATCAATTCTGACCCAAGGGGACCATATGTGTGCAGAATAGAACTTCTCTGTAGGCTGTGACTTTTTGGAAACAAATCACTAGGCCTGTCTCTCAAAGTACCTCTTGTTGAGTTTGAACCATCAAGTTTTTAGCTAGTGGTTGAACGTGTAAATTTTGTGTCAACCAAGGAGTCATTATAAGGATTTTACTTTTTATTTTTATTTTTATTAGCAACCTCCCCCCCCCCTTTTTTTTAAATTGTGATTTGGGTAAAAGTTTACAGAGCAAATTTACTTTCCATATAGCAGTTCACACACACGTTGTCTCGTGATATTGACTACAATTTAAGCGATGCAACAGCTCCTCTCCCACTTCCTCCCAATAGTTACTTCTTCCCTGTGTCCATCCCTCCAGGCACTCCTGCCTCCTGAAAGGTCTCCCTGTGCATAAACAGCCCTTCTTTCTCCTATGATTGTTCTCTCCAAGGAGTGTATCTACCTCAGGTACATGCTCAACTCACATGCCTGTCTTTTGTTTGGTTGGAAGCCACAGGTGTGAGTTCAATTCCAGACCTGAAGAGAAGCTAGGGGCCATAGTATCAGTGGTTCCACTAGGCTCTATCAGACCAGCAAACCTAGTCCCGCTTTTTTTTTCCCCAAAATGATTTTGAATTTTGTTCCACATTGTTCTCCCTTTCTATCCAGGATCTGCTACATAGATCCCCCTCTGAGTGGTTGACAGTGGTAGCCAGGCACCATCCAGTTCTTCTGGTTTCATAGTGGTATAGGCTGAGCATCGCATGGTGTACCAGCCATGAGGATTAATTTTTTCCACTAATCTTTGTTTTTCTTCATTCTTCTTTGCTCTGGATGAGGAGAGACCCATCGTTGCATCTAGATAGCTGCTTGCAAGCTTTTAAGATCCCAGTTGCTACTCGCCAAAGTAGGAGGTGGAACAATGTTTTGTGTAGTATGTTATGGAAATTGAGCTTGATGTACCCTGTGACTATGGTCCTGAGCCCACAGGTGCAACTACTCGGTCCCTCTTAGTAGCTGGCTGTGACCAAGAAGTGACTACAACCTTGTGCCTTGTCAATTCTACTATACCCCTAGGAATTCTTACAGAACATACAAATACACTTGTTTCATTGTCTACCAACCCTATACATTGTCTTAGGTACACTCTCTGGTGCATAGACACGCCTACTAGTTTAGCCTGCCCACCCATCTATCCACCCATATACCCGTGTTTGCCTTCACTGACAATGCAGTACAGTATGTGCCAAAGAGTTCATCTTTGTTGTCTGTACCTACCACGTACCTATGTTTTCCTCTCCCTCAATGTCACCATGTTGATCACTCACATTTAGTATATTGCCCTTCTCTTCACCCAAATCAATAATTATCTCTACCTATCTAACAGTGGTCCCTACCTTACCCTCCCACCCCTGGTAACCAAGAAAATTTCCCTCCATATATAAATCTTTCCTTGACCCTCCACAACAATGAGCTAATACTATATTTATCCTTCTGTGATTGACTTATTTCACTCAGTATAATGTCCTCCAAGTTCATCCACGTGATGCAGTGTTTTGCAGATTCTACATTATTCTTTAGCATTGCATAGTATTCCATTGTGTGTATGTACCATAGTTTGGTTATCCATTCCTCAGTTGATGGACACCTAGGTTGTTTCCATCTTGTGGTTATTGTAAATAGTGCTGCGATGAACATGGGTGTGCATATGTCTGTTCACGTCATGGCTTTCACTTCTTTAGGATATATACCTAGTAATGGAATGGCTGGATCAAATCGTATTTCTATTCCCAACTTTTTAAGGAATCACTATACTGCTTTCCACAGTGGTTGTAGCATTTTACAGTCCCACCAGCACTGTATGAGAGTCCCAATCTCTCTGCATCCTTATCAGCATTTGTTATTTTCTGTCCTGTTGAACTTTGCTGCTAGTGCTGGGGCAACATGGTATCTCATTTTTGTTTTGATTTGCATCTCTCTAATGGCTAATGATCATGAGCATTTCTTCATATGTTTGTTGGCCATATGAATATCCTCCATGGTGCAGTGTCTATTCATGTCTTTTGTCCATTTTTGAATTGGATTATTTGTCTTTTTGTTATTGAGATGTTGGAGTTTTCTAAAAATTCTAGAGATAAGTCCCTTGTCAGATATGTCATTGCCGAATATTCTTTCCCAATCTGTAGGTTCTTCTTTTACTCTTTTGGAGAAGTCTTTGGAAGCACATAAAAATTTAATTGTTAGAAGGTCTCATTCATCTAGTTTCTCTTCTTCTATTTGTTTATTTTGGGTTATGCTTGATAGTGTATTTATGCCATATATTAAGGCCCCTAAATTTGCCCCTAGATTTTCTTTGAGGAACTCTATAGTTTTAGGTTTCATATTTAAGTCTTTGATCCATCTGAAGTTCATTTTTGTGTATGGTAGGAGATACAGATCTTGTTTCATTTTT
>NW_006924072.1:0-1127 GCF_000298275.1 Orycteropus afer afer
GATTATTTGCTCAGCATACAGATTGAATAAGTATGGTGAAAAGGTACAACCCTGACATACACCCTTCCTGATTTTAAAACCATTCTATTTGAATGACAGCCTCTTGGTGTATGTACAGGTTCCTCATGAGCACAATTAAGTGTTCTGGAATTCCCATTCTTCACAATGTTATCCATAAATTATCCACTGTTTTCAGTGGCCAATTTTTCCAGAAATGGGTGGTCCTATTCCTCTCCCCAGTCTGTCTTAGTTTGCAAGCTCCACTGAAACCTGTCCACTCTGGGTGACTCTGCTGGTATCACAACAACATGCAAGTCACCACAGTACAAAAAATTGACAGATGTATAGTGGAGCCAAATGATAGACAGGCCTATAGTGTAAACAATAATATAAGGAGGGTATGGATTCATTAGAACATTCAAGCATATGAAATCAAGGCGACACCATTTGCCCAGGGACAGAGCTAGGAATGTGGAAGGAAATGGAAAAGAAGGATAAAAGAAGGGGTTGGTGCATGGAGGAAGAGGGAAGAATGCTGTTACAATGTGGGGATTGCAGCAAACATCACAAAACAGAATGTGTATGGATTGTTGAATAGAAAAACAATTTTCTCTGTAAAGTTTCACCCAAATAACAATAATAGTAATAATAAAACTTGTGAGTAGTCATCTAAGGTGTAGCTTTTAGTCTCTGCCTGAAGCAAAGAAGAGCTAAGAAAATCAAAGACAGGTTGAAACAATTAGTACAGAGGACTAATGGACCATGTGAAACTCAGTTTCCATGACCCTGAGACCAGAAGAAGTAGATGGTGCCCAGCTACCACTGCTGATCACTCTGAAAGGAATCACCATAGGAGGTTCTGGAGAGAGTGAGAGAAAAATGTGGAACAAAACTCAAAATCATAGGAAAGACCAGGCCTACTGGTCTTATAAAGACAGGTGAACCCCTAAGAGTATGACCCTTAGACACACTTCTGTCCTGAAACTGCACTTACCCCTGTGGGTCAACTTTTAGTCAAACAATAGACAGGTCTATAAGGTGAACAATAACACCAGGGAGGTATGAACTCCTTAGAATAATCAATGATACAAGATCAAAAGGGCAGCATTTGCCCAGGAATAAAGTTC
>NW_006924072.1:1258-2864 GCF_000298275.1 Orycteropus afer afer
AAACAGAGGGAGGAAGTGGGAAGAATGCTATTACATTATGGCAATAGCAATCAATGTCATAAAAAAATATGAATTTTTTAATAAAAAACCAGTTTGGTACGTACACATCCACCCTGATCACAATAAGAAGGGTTTTTTATTTTTATTTGTTTATTTATTTATTTTACAGTGACTAAGGGCCACAGTCTAGGTGTTTTCACCAGTCTCTATCAGACTAGTAAACCTGTTTTTCTTCATGATTTTGAGTTTTGTTATACATTTACTCTCACTCTATGTATTCAGGACCTTTTATTGTGAACCCTTTCTGAATGGTTGGTAGTGGTAGCCAGGCACTATCTACATCTTCTGGTGTCAGGACCATGGAAGCTGAGGTTCACATGGCTTATTAGTTCTTTGGAGTAATTGTTTCCATGTGTCTTTGATTTTCTTCCCTCCTCTATGCTTGGACAGGTAGAGACCAATTGCTGCATCTTAGATAGCTGCTAGCAAACTTTTAAAACCCCAGTAACTACTCACCCAAGTATGATGTAGAACATTGTCTTTGTAGAGTATGTTATGCTAGGTTTCCCAGATGTCCCTAAGGCTATGGTCTTATGCCCCTAGACTCAGAAACTCATTTCCTCAAGGTGTTTGGTTATAGCTAAAAAGTTTTCATAACGTTGCCTCTTGTATGCTCTACTATGTACATAGATATATTTGCAGCATATAAACACATATGTAGATATATCTTCTGTGCAACCTATATGTGTATGTAATTCCATTTGCCTTTCCACATCTGTTCAGCTTAAGTGTCTCTCTATGTATCCACTCAGATTATTGTTATTACTGTTATCTCAAGATTGTGTATGAAATAGTATTTACCTTTGTTGTCTTTAACTCTTGTGATCCTCCAATTGTCTTCCTTTGCCTTGATAATTTGGTGCTGACTTCCCTCTTGTTGTATACTGCCATTCCTTCACTGAAGTTAACATGTGTCTACCCTCCCACCATTGGTAACCTTCAAAGAATGTTTCTTTCTCTGTGTAAACCTTTTCTTGACTTTTTACAGTAGTGATTTCATACAGTATTTGCCCTTTTGAAATTGACAAATTTCACTCATTGCTGTCAAGTTGAACCCAACTCATAGCGACCCCTCCTTGGATTTCTGAGGTGGTATCACTATGAAAGTAGATTGTCCAACCTTCCTTCTGAGGAGTAGCTGGTGGGTTTGAACTGCCAGCTTGCTGGTTAGCAGTAACAAAAAATGAATTCAAGGTGGATCAAAACCTAAATGTAAAACATAAAACTATAAAGATCATCAAATAAAAAATAGGACAAATATAGGACAAAAAACTTCCAATTCCTTAAAAAGTTGGAAATAGAAATACCATATGATCCAGCAATTCCAGTACTAGGTATACATTCTACAGAAATAAGAGCCATGACATGAACAGATATATGCACACCCATGTCCATCACAGCATTATTCACAATAGCAAAAAGATGGAAATAGCCTAAATGCCCATCAACAGATGGATAGATAAACTGTGATGTATATAAAGTATTATTATTATGCAATGTTATGCAATGTTAAACAATAATGATGAATCTGTGAAACACCTCATAA
>NW_006924072.1:3698-4444 GCF_000298275.1 Orycteropus afer afer
TGCTACATGCCCTCCCTCGTGCACTCTCCTCAAATCACGTGTAAGGGCCCATCTCACAAAACCCTTAGCACCATCAAGAGTTATCATTTTTAGCTTCAACTGAATATATCCTTGGTCTAAAGTATAATCCTGTTCACTGACCCTTGTCTGATCTCCTCAGATGTTTATGTGTTTATCTGTAGCCTGGTGTTTGGTGTTAATGGAAATCTTGCACAGATACCAGTGATGCAAAATACCTGCAATCCTTACAGAAACCACAGAAGACAGACATAGAGTAATCCCTCACAGACAGCCAGACACTGTGGAAGAGATCCAACAGCTCTACCGACTCAGGACCATAATATTGGGGGACATTAGACTCAATTGCCACAATAAAATACATAAAGATCTTGTTCCACAACCTATGTTGGTGAGTAGTGACTGGGGACTTAAAAGCTTTCAAGTGCCCATCTAAGATGTAGCTAATGGACTCCTGTCATAGGAAGCAAAGAAAAGTGCAAGAAAAAAGAAAGAAAGAAAAAAACAAGGATATTTGGAAGCAATCAGCCCTAAGACACAATGGACCTCGAGACCAGAAGAACTGGATGGTACCTGGCTACAAATGTCAACCACTTAGGAAAGGATCAAAACTGAAGATCCTCGATAGAGTGGGAGGGAAAACATGGAACAAAATCCAAAAACACTATAATGACCAGAATTACTGGTCGGATGGAGTCTGGTGGGACTCCCAATACTATGGCCCTGGG
>NW_006924072.1:5456-6473 GCF_000298275.1 Orycteropus afer afer
TAGTGCCTAAGGCACTTGACTGCTAACCAGAAGGCTAGTGGTTCAAACCTACCAGCTACTCCTCGGAAGGAAGGTTGGGCAATACACTTCTGTAGTAATACCACCTCGGAAACCCAAGGAGGGGTTGCTATGAGTCAGGGCTGACTTGATGGCACATAACAACAACAACAACAATACTATTATTAATACCTTTGTCCTTTATATTACTCTTCCCCTCCCAGGTCTTAGTTTATACCTTTTTCCCCCCTGTTCCTGGTTAATTTTTTTTTAATTTAAATTCTTTTTTTTTCTCATGATTAAAACCATTCCTTGGTTTTTTTTTCTTTTTTTTGCATTTTTCTTCATTATTTTCCTTCTCTATCTTTTCTCTCTTAGTGCCCTAGCCCCAGATACTGCAGGTTTTCTTTTTTCTTTTTTTTCCTCTTCTTTTCTCCCTTATTTCTTTTTTTGGTTACTGTTCCTGAGTGATTTCAGGGTGTATTTTTTTGTCCATGTTCTTTTAGTTTTTTGATGGTTATTCAATTGTAATTTGTATCTAACTGAGTGGGAGACAACAACAATCCTCATAAGACACAACTACACTCACACCTCTTGCGACTTCACTTACTGAGCAAGAGCCACCACCTCCTTCTCCACCAACAGGTCAAAGATAAAAAACCACAAAGAAGAGGCTGAATCACCCTTGGCTGCTCTTCACAATTAACAGAGATCTTAATACAACACCACGATGTCTTGGAGACAACAGACCATCACAGTCCACACAAAGAAGCAAGTTAAAGTGGTAGAAACAAGAGAATAGTATACAGACCCAGAACAGGTCCCCGAGGAATAAGCAGCTTTGGAACTCTCTGATAAGGAATTCAAAAGAATTATATTTAGGTATCTTCAAAGGATTGAGAGACAAATCAAAGAAAACACAGAAAAAACCCTAGAAGAATTTTGGAAGAAAATACAAGAACAAAACAACAAAATAAATGAAAAATTAGAAATGATTCTAAATCTACAGATAGAAATCCA
>NW_006924072.1:8573-9927 GCF_000298275.1 Orycteropus afer afer
AAAGAAGACACCCTATATCAGCATACCAGCAACCACACCAACATCCCAGCAAACAGCCCCAAGGATCTGCCTCCAGCACCTGATTTTATCAGTAACCTGTGTCACCTAAGTGCAGATGGGTGCGCACAGCACCACTGAAACTCAAGCACAGAGCTCACTGGTGCTCCAGGAGGGTGAGCTTGCTCCCCCCTCAATGGGTCACTGAGTGGGCTTGGGTCAGCCTGGGAGATATTGAGAAGTCTGTGCTTATCTTTGTCACTGATATCAGGACCACAATTTACTACGAGGTACTCTCCTGACTCCAGCACAGCTGAAATCCTGTGCATCTTTAGCGCTGCAGGTGGGCGGTATCACTGACAAACTCCGAGCCATTCATGGTCTGGGGGGATTGCGCCAGCGCCCCGGGCAGACGGGGTGAGGAGAGAGAGGAAGCCACGGCTGAATGTGGTCCCAGGAATTTGCCTTGGATTGGATTGGATTTGCCTCAGAAGCAGTGTCTTTGAGTATGCTTGAGCCTAGCAGAAAGTGGCAACTCCCTAACAACAGGAATTTTTCCTGAGATTGAGCCTCAGACTTGTAAATAACTACGCCATCAATAACAGCCTGCACAAAGCCCTAGAAACTGACCCTAGCAACACCAAGCTTTCCTTCCTCTGCTCCCACCTTCTCTGCCAATAACTTCACTCATTCAATAGAAGAAACCACATTCAGCCAATTACCATAAAACTTCCCACTTCGAACTCTAAATCCTCTTTATGACAAACAGAAACACATGTCCACATTCCACACAGTGATTCCACCATCACAAAGAAAACAGCAAAGCAACCCAACATACCTGAATCAATAATATTAATCCAAGAAACCAAGACAAAACCAATCAACATGTAACCAGCAGCTAAAGAAAACCTCAAAATGTCTAGGAAACAACAGGCAACCTCAAATCAAACAAAAAAACAGGACAAGGCATTAGAAGCAAAACCACAAACAAAGGTCTCATTATACATGGAGGAAAAGGAGTCAATAGAATTATCTGAGAAGGAATTTAGAAGATATGTTTATCGAGCTATACAAAAGCCTAAGGAAACCCCAAAGAGAAACAAGGAGAACACAGACAGTTCCCTGGAGGAACTCAGGAAAGTCATTGAGGAACAAAATACTAAGATTAATGCACAATCAGAACTCATACAAAAACAGCAGTTAGAAATGCAGAAAATGTCTATTGAAATGTAAACCATGAACACCAAAATGACAGAACTACACAACACAGTAGAAGCTCAAAACAGAAGATTAGAACTGGCTGAAGAATGCATATCCCAACTAGAAGACAAATTCCTGGACACTAGCCTGTATGAAG
>NW_006924072.1:10392-11847 GCF_000298275.1 Orycteropus afer afer
CTGAAGGAAAAAAAAAACTTCCAACCAAGAATCCTATATCCAGCCATATTATCCATAAAATATGAGGGTGAAATCAAGGCATTCTCAGATAAACAGAAATTAAGAGACTTTGTGAAAAACAGACCAACCCTACAAGAAATGCTTAAAGAAGTCCTACCAATAGAGAACCACAACAGAGATCAGCAAAACCCGGATATGTGACATCAATGCTAAAACCAAATCAGAAATAGATACTCATAATAAGACCATAAAACATTTTACGTTAAAAAACAAGGAACTCAAGCAGCACACAACAACAGCAACTAACCTATCAGAGGGAATAATACTTCTAGGTACAGACCCTCAAATGGAGAGGAAAACACAACAATGTCTTTGCAGCATGCACTGTTCAAAAATATAGAGACAAGAATATACTCCAAGGTAACCACAGAGAAAAGTAACAATTACTCTAAGCAAATCCAGAAGGAAGGAAAACATATGGGCTTAATAAACACAAAGCTGACTATAAAGAAGAAAAGGGAGAAAGCAATAGCCAACAAACTGAACTCAGCACAGAAATATACAAGGACTAAGGAATCAACAACGACATGACTAAAAACCACAGTAGAATGACAGCAATCAACTCATACCTATCACTAACTACACTCAATGTGAATGGACTAAATGCACCTATAAAGAGAAAGAGAGTGGCAGACTGGATAAGAAAAGAAGACCCGTCAATATGCTGCCTACAAGAGATACACCTTAGACACAGAGATAAAAACAAATTAAGAGTTAAAGGATGGAAAAGTATATACCAAGTCAATGGAAACAAACAAAAAGCAGGGGTAGCAAATATTATTTCTGATAAAATAGACATTAAGGTGAAAAACATCTTAAGAGAAAAGGATGGTCATTATATGATGCTGAAAGGGTAAATCGACAAAGAAGAGGTTACAATAATAAACATTTAGGCACTCAATGAAAATGCTCCAAAATATGTGAAGCAAATATTAACTGAATTAAAAGGAATGATAGACAACTCTATATTAATAGTGAGGGATTTTAACACACTACTTTCATGAAGAGATAGGTCAAAAGAAAGAAGCTCAGCAAAGATACAGAAGAACTTAACAACACAATCAACCAACTGGAACTCAAAGACATACATAGAGTACTTCACCCAACAAAAACACAATTTATATTCTTTTCCAGTGCACATGGATCCTTCTCCAGAATAGACCAAATGCCAGGACATAAAACAAGCCTCAATAAATTCAAAAGCATTAAAATATAGCAAAGCATCATCTCTGAACACAATGCTATAAAACTAGAAATTAATAATAGGAAGAGCAAGGAAAAAGCATCAAATATATGGAAGCTGAACAACTCACTGATTAAAAAACATTGGGTTTCAGAACAGATAAAAACTGAAATAAAAAAATTCCTAGAAACTAATGAGAATGAAGATACATC
>NW_006924072.1:12481-13260 GCF_000298275.1 Orycteropus afer afer
GACCAAGTGGGATTCATACCAGTTTTGCAAGGGTGGTTCAACATCAGAAAATCAATCAATGTAATCCACCACATAAACAAAACAAAGGAAAAGGATCATACGATTGTATCAAGTGATGCAGAAAAGGCATTTGATAAAATCCAACATCCATTCCTGTTTAAAACTCTCAGCAAAATAGGGATACAATGTAAATTCCTCAACATAAAAAGGGTATATATGCAAAACCAATGGCCAACATCGTTATTAATGAAGAAAGACTCAAGTCATTCCGCTTACGAACGGGAACCAGACAGGGATGCCCTTGATCATTACTTCTCTTTAACATTGTATTTGAAGTCCTGGCCAAGACAATAAGGCAAGAAAGAGAAATAAAAGGCATACATATTGGCAAAGAGAAATTAAAACTATCTCTATTTGTGGATGATATAATCCTATACATATAAAAACCAAGGAACTCAATAAAAAAGACTACTGGAACTAATAGAGAGGTTCAGCAAAGTGGCAGGATACAAATCAACATACAGAAATCACTTGGATTTCTCTACACCAGCAAGGACTCCTCTGATAAAGAAATAAGGGAAACCATACCATTCACTGTAGCTACGAAAAAGATAAAATATCTAGGAATAAACCTCACCAGACACAAAAGACCTATACAGAGAAAACTACAAAACACTGCTACAAGAGACAACAAGGGAACTACATAAATGGAAGAACTTGCCTTGTTCATAGATTGTTGTTGTTGTTATGTGCCTTTGAGTCAGACCCGACTCATAGCG
>NW_006924072.1:14251-16388 GCF_000298275.1 Orycteropus afer afer
TCCAAAATCTACAGAAAACTTCAACACCTCAACACCAAAACGACAAATAATTCACAAATGGCAAAAGACTTGAACAGACACTTCATCAAATAAGATATACAAGCAGCCAACAAACACATGAGAAATTGCTCACGGTCATTAATCATTAGAGATGCAAGTCAAAACAACAATGAGATATCATCTCACCCCAGCAATAATAGCAAAGTTCAACAGATCACATAGTAACAAATGCTAGCAGGGTTGGACAGAGATTGGGACTCTTGTGCACTGCTGGTGGGATTGTAAAATGGTACAACCATTGTGGCAAATGGTTTGGCATTTCCTTAAAAAACTGAAAATAGAAGTACCATTTGACCCATCAATTCCATACTAGGAATATATCCTAAAGAGGTGAGAGATAGCGCACAAACAGACATATGTACACCTATGTTCATTGCAGCACAATTCATCATAGCAAAGAGATGGAAACAACCTAAATGCCCATCAATGGATAAGTGGATAACCAAGTTATGGTATTTCTACATAATGGAATACTATGCCACGTTAAAGAACAATGAGGGATATGTGAATCATCTCACAATGTGGATGAACCTGGAGGACATTATGCTGAGTGAAATAAGTCAATTGCAGAAGGACAAGTATTGTATGAGCCTATTACTGTAAAAAGATAAGTTTGCTTGGGAAAGGGAACTCACCTAGTAGGTTACCGGGATGGAGAGGGAAAGGGAGGGATTAATTTAAGGCTAGTTGGGGCTTACACACTGACATGGGTAGGGTGAGGGATATATGGGAAGGATACATGACCACCATGATAACATTGCAAAATGAGAGGACACCAAACTGTGCACATAAGAGACAGATGACAGATGTTAAAACCAACTTATGTGTCCACAATACCACATTGCCATTAATACCAAACAGTAAGCTATACAGATAAACACATAAACACCTGAGATGATCAGACAGGGATCAGTGAATAGAGGTATACTCTAGACCCAGGATAGACTCAGCTGAGGCTTATCTTGTACAGACACCAGTGATACAAAATACCTGCAGTCCTTACAGAAACAATAGAAAACAGACACAGAGTAATCTCTCACAGACATCCCAACACTATGCAAGAGAGATCCAATAGAGCTACTACCTCAGGACAATAGTACTGGGGTACACAAGACTCAATTGGCACAACAAAATACATAAAAGTGTTGCTCCACATCCTACATTGGTGATTAGTGACTGGAGTCTTAAACGCTTTCAAGCAGCCATCTAGGATGCAGCTATGGGTCTCCTAGCATCGGAAGTGAAGAAGAACACACACACACACACACACACACACACAAATGGCTCTCGAGACCAGAAGAACCAGATGGTGCCTGGCTACCAATGCCAACCACTCAGGAAAGGATCAAATCTGGAGATGCAGGATAGAGTGGGAGGCAAAAACGTGGAACAAAATCCAAAAACTCAACAATGACCAGAATTACTGGTCAGATGAAGTCTGGTGAGAATCCCGATACTATGGCCCTGAAATACATTTGGTGCCTGGAATTAAACACACCCCCAGGGGCGGGGACTCAGCCCAATAGTTAACAAGATGTACACCAGACCACTCAACCCAGGATTCCACACCCACACACTCAATGGTAATACATCCCTTAAAGCAATAGACATGGGACACCAAAGGACCAACAATCAAACTGAGGAAATGCAGGACAAACAGGAGTGCAGAATTACGAGGGGCAAAGGGGGAGTGTTGCAGAGTAGGGAGGGGAGGAGACAGTGTTAGGGTTGGATATGGTGAATAGGGAATGAAACTAAATGTACGCATGACTTTGAATGTAAAACAAGCTCTTAAAATAAAAACAAAAATAAAAAACAAAACAAAACAAAAAATTCCTTGAATCAAACGAGAATGAAAACACAATATCCCAAAATTTTTGTAACACAGCAAAAGCAGTGATCAGAGGCCAATTTATAGCAATAAATGCACACATCAAAAAATAAGAGAGAGCCAAAATCAACACTTTAAAACAACATCTCCAACAATTAGAAAAAGAACAGCAAGAAAAGCACATAGTCACCAGAAGGAAGAAAATAATCAAGATTCAAGCAGAAATCAATGAAACAGAAAATAGAA
>NW_006924073.1:0-1537 GCF_000298275.1 Orycteropus afer afer
TGGGTAGTGCGTCCAGTCCCAGTCAAAATTCCTGCTGCCACTAAAGGTAAAGGGAGCATGAACCTGTTCCCAGAAAAAAAGTCCCTACCATCCTCAAAACTGGCTTGGGTGTAGCATACCTGGTCTCAGAAAAAATTCCTAGTAGCCCAAAGGGTGCCTTGGAACAGAGCACCCAGTGCTAGGACTTCCTTCTGTCTGTCCTGAAAGCAGCTGTTGGTAGGGTGCCAGGATCAGGATTGAATTCCTGCTGCTCCAGAAGGTGGATGAGTGTGGGGTGTGGCCACACCTCCATTCACAGAGAGGGTGTAGGGTACAAAGGGAACAAGGTGAATATTGTACTTTTCTAGTTATTAGCCACCAGTGTGGTTGCCCATGCAGCTCTCAGCAAGGAGAATGGATTTTTAGGTTGCTGCCTGAATCAGAATGCCCCTTGCAAATATAAAGATGGCCACTCTGCAAGGACAGCCAAAAGTCCACAGCTCCATTTGTCTCTTTATTCGCTGTTTTTATTCAGGTTCTTTTATTAGTTGGTATTAAATCCACTTCTTTATCCATCCCTTTGAAACTCAGGGTTCCAGGATAACCTTCTGTATCTGTTGCAATTGGTTTCTCATCTCTTTGTTGTGGAGGGTCTGTGAAGCTTGTGACTATTTTACTGTCTTCCATAATTTTAATGTTAAACACTGATTTATAGATCTGTCTTCATAGAGAAATATGGTTTGGCTAGGTTTTTCACGTTTTCTGTTTACTTTTTCATTATCTTTTGAAAACTGTTAAAATTGAGAAAAGTTGCAAATTTACTACAAAGAACATTTTCCCCCCTGAACCATTTGAGAGTAAATTGCTGATGTTTGCCATTACCCCTGGGTACTTTGCTGAATATTTCCTACAAGCAAGGAATGTCTACATAACAACAATACAATCAGAAAATTGCCATTCACACATCCTATTATTTAATCCTCAGATGATTTTCAGGTTTTTCCCTTTGTCTACGTGTCCTTTATAGCACAGGATCCAGTTCAGAATCATGGATTGTGTTTAATTACAAGTCTCTTTAACTTTCTTCAACCTGGAATAGATCCTCAATCTTTACTTGACTCTCCAGTCTTTCCATGACTTTTCTAAGACTTTCCGTGACTTGAATCTTAAGTCCAGTACTGTAGAATGTTTCTCAGTGATTATATTTCTGATGTTTCTTCATCACTGGATTCAGATTATACTTTCTTGGCAAGTGTATCACATAAGTGATCCCATAATCTTCTCAGTGCATCCTATCATGCAGCCCACAATTTAGTTTGTCCCACTACTGCCGATGTTAACTTTGATCACTCAAGGTGGTATGTGTCTGGTTTCTCCCTAATGTTACTTTTTCACTTTGTAATTAATCAGCATTTTGTGCGGAGCTACTCTGAGATAGTGTAAATATCTCTGTTCCTCAATCAGCCTTTCAAATTAGTTGTTTGCTTATATCAATATGAATTCATGGTTCAGTTTGTTCAGTGCTTTATACATTTTAAGATTTTCTTTTAGAGGTTCA
>NW_006924073.1:2380-3475 GCF_000298275.1 Orycteropus afer afer
TTGCTTAGGTCTTGCCAACTTCAGCACTGATTAACATGAAAGGATTGGTCCCCACTAGTGCCATACCAGTGAGTGGCATGGCATATCTTTAGGAATATTCCCCAGGACCTAACTTTTTTTTTTTTTGTAACAAGGAGAGGAACCATTAGGAAATAAAATTTTCTTGATTTCTCAGTGATCTTATAAAAAGCCCTAATCTTCTGAGACTCTTCACATAATACAAATATTGCATATCCAGTCATTTGTCTAGTTAATTGTTTTGATTTGAGAGAATAAGTACTCTCTTATCTTGGAGGTCACACTTCTGGGACATGCCACTATCTGGCCTCTGCCTTCCGTTTTCCTGTTCTCATCTTTCAAAGTGCTACCCTCTCTTGACCCCTCACTTTTCCTCTTGACATTTTAAAATACTTTCCTATAAGATTGATTGCAGTTCTAGAACACCCAAAGCTGTTATTTCATGCCTCTGTCAAATTGTTCACGTTTGTCCCTTGTGCCTTTCATGTCCTTTTCTCTATAAGACCTTTCCTTATAGAGAAAGCACTTCTTTTAGCACAACACCTAGCATGTAATGCTCACATAATATGTATATGCTTTTAAAAACTTATTTATTTCTCCCAATAGACTGAAAGCTTTTAGATTAGTGTCCTATTGATCATTATGCCTTCAGACCATACACAGAACTGAGCATATAAAAGGCCCTCTGTACACATTTATTTAAGAAACTGAGCTAGTGTTGCCTCTAGTGGAGGGGAAGGGTGTCAGCATCAAGTTATAAGAATCGGAAGTCAACAGGTGCCATATTCACTTCCTGCATAGTATTCTCGCAGAGAGTTATGTCCTTTTCTTTAGTGTTAGTTTCCTAGTCACTGATTCAGTATTTAATCATTGAGTCCCCCCCGCTTTTATTTTTCAGTTTCAGAATCAAACTTTTTTTTTTAATTTTATTGTGATTGGGGTGAAAGTTTGCTGAACAAACTGGTTTCCAAAAATTTCCTACACATTTTATGTTTTGATATTGATTGCAATCCCCACAATGTAACAGCACTCCCTCCATGTGTTTACTGTTTCCATTTGTCCTTGTTTCCTATCACT
>NW_006924073.1:8600-9227 GCF_000298275.1 Orycteropus afer afer
AATGGGAGAAAAATGTGGAACAGAACTTAAATTCCTAAAAAGTTCAGACTTTCTGGACCAGTTGTCACTGGAGGACTCCCTGAGACTATTGCTTTGAATCAACTTTGAACCAGAACTATCCCCTGATGTCACCATTTAGTGAAACAACAGATTGGCATACAAAATAAAGGTTATTACCTGTGAGTATGGTGTGCAGTAAAAACAATATTACAAAAGGCCAACAGTCATTCTAAAGGAAAGATAGAAGATAAGGGGGGCAGGTAAACTAGAGTACTAAAAATGGAACAACTAGAACACAATTAAAGAGAATAGTGACACATTGTGAAAAAATGCAGCTGATGTCATTGGAAAATTTGTGTAGAAATTGTCAATTAGGAACCTAATCTGCAGTGTTAATTTTCTTTGAAAACACAGTAAAATACCGTTGTTATTGTTGTTATGTGTCATTGAGTAAGATCTGACTCATAGCGACCCCTCCTTGGGTTTCTGAGATGGTATCACTACGGAAGTAGATTGCCCAACTTTCCTTCCAAGGAGTGGCTGGTGGGTTTGAACCACCAACCTTCTGGATAGCAATCAAGTGCCTTAGGCACTATGCTACCAGAGCTCCTTACATTATAAAAATGA
>NW_006924073.1:10537-11062 GCF_000298275.1 Orycteropus afer afer
CTAGCCCTGCAACTGTTTGTTGAAATATCTCAGTGGATATTCCATCAATTTCTGGAGACTTGTTTTTGCCAGTTCCTCCAGTGCAGCTTCAACTTTTTCCTTCAATACCAGTGGTTCTTGACTGTATGCCACCTCCTTAAATAATTGTATATTCACTTTTTTTTGTACAGTGACTCTGTATTCCTTCCATCTTCTTTTGATGCTTTCTGTGTCATTTAATATTTTTCCCCCATAAAATCCTTCAATATTGCTACTCAAGACTTGAATATTTTCCTCAATTCTTTCAAGTTGACAAATTTCAAGAATGTTCATCCCTGTTGGCTTTCTAAAACTAGGTCTTTGCACATTTCATTATAATAATGGACTTTGTCTTCTTGATCTGCTCCTTGAAATTTTCTGTTCAGCTTTTTTATCTGTCTTTCATTTGCTTTAGATACTGTCCATTAAAGAGCAAGTTTCAGTTTTTTCTGACATCCAGTTAGTTTTTTCTTCCTTTGCTGTCTTTTTAATGACCTTTTGCTTTTT
>NW_006924073.1:13970-14550 GCF_000298275.1 Orycteropus afer afer
CCAAATCCCCTTTACATCCTTTGGACTACCTTACTTTTGTTCAGGTGGAAAGGCCCCACATTGCCTGTCTCTAGAGTACTAGATGCCCACTTGCCTTATATTTCATCATTAAGATTGTCCTATCAAGTGTTCTGTTTACCCTAAATAAAAATCTCCTAGGTGGCATCTGTCTCTCGTTTTCAGAGAGGCCAGCATAGTTTTTTAAGTTCTGAGACACAAAGCAGTGCAGCCATTCAGTAGACTTCTCTGAATCTAAATTAGGTTAGTTAGATCTAAAAGAGCTAAGTCCTATTCATGATTTTGTGGTATTTATATATAACGAGGGTTTATCTTCCAAGTTAGTGGGAGATGAATTGGTGATTAACCATCATTTTAATAAAGATCTGCTAGTTCCGGTTGGGCGATCCTACTTCCATAGTGATACTGCCTCAGAAACCCAAGGAGGGGTCACTATGAGTCGGGGCCGACTGGATGGCACATAACAGCATAACAACAACAGTTCAGAGTTAGAGTAAGTAATGAAAGAATAGTAATCCAAGCTAGGTCTTTGCCTTTATTAATGTTCTGCCCTTGGTGTAAT
>NW_006924074.1:0-2064 GCF_000298275.1 Orycteropus afer afer
TAAAGACAACCTCAAAATGTCTAGGAAACAACAGGTAACTTCAAATCAAATAAACAAACAACAACAACAACAAAAGGACAAGGCATTAGAAACAAAACCAGAAACAAAGGTCTCATTAAATATGGAGAAAGAGGAGGCAATAGAATTATCTAAGAAATTTAGAAGATATGTTTATAGAGCTTTACAAGATCCTAAGGAAACCCAAACAGAAGCAAGGAAAATACATAGAGTTCCCTGGAAGAACTCAGGAAAATCATTCAAGAACAAAATAACAAGATTAATGCACAATCAGAACTCATACAAAAACAGCAGAAGAGGAATACCAAAATTACAGAATTATACAACACAGTAGAAGCACAAAAGCGTAGGTTAGAATTAGCTGAAGAACACATATCTCAACTAGAAGACAAATCCTTGGACCCAAGCCTGTATGAAGAAAAATCAGAACAAAAATTTAAGCGAAATTAAGAGAACCTAAGAATTATATGGGAAGACATGAGAAGAAACAGCATATGATTCATTGGAATTCCAGAACAAGAAGAAGAGGAAAAAAACAAAACAAAACAAAAAAAAAACACCAAGAAAATTATGGAAGACCTGCTAACAGAAAATGTCCCCCATATCACAAAAGAAGGAAATTTGTCCAAGAAGCTCATAGAACCCCCACACAGGATAGATACCAAGAGAAAAACATGAAGGCATATTATAATCAAACTCTCCAAACCCAAAGACAAAGAAAAAATTCTGAAAGCTGCCTGGGACAAAAGAAATATTACTTATAATAATCAGTTAGGCTGAGCTCTGATTACTCAGAAGAAACCATGCAGGCAAGAAGGCAATGGGATGGCATATATAGAATACTGAAGGAAAAGAGCTTCCAACCAAGAATCCTATATCCAGCCAAATTATCCATCAAATATGAGGACAAAATCAAGGCATTCTCACCCAAAGAGAAATTAAGTGATTTTGTGAAGACCAGACCAACCCTGAAAGAAATGCTTAAGATAGTTCTCCCAATAGAGAACCCACAACAGAGATCAACAAAATCAGGATATGTGGCATCAACACTAAAACCAAATCAGAAATATAAACTCAAAATAAGACCATAAAACATTGTACACTAAAAACCAAGGAAGTCTATTAGCACACGACAGCGGCAACTAACCTATCAGAGGGAATAAAACTTCTAGGTACAAACTTCCAAATGGAGAGGAAAACAGGACAATGTCTTCACAGTACACACTGTATTAAAAATGCAGAGACAAGAATATGCTCCAAGATAACCACAGGGAAAATTAACAATCCCCCAAAGCAAATCCAGAAGGAAGGGAAACATGGGTTTGATAAAAACAAAACCAACAATAAAGAAGAAAAGGGAGAAAGCATTAGGCAACAAACTGAACTCAGCACAGAAAAGTATATGGACCAAGGAAACACCAACAACATGACAAAAAAACACAATAGAATGATAGCAATCAATTCATACCTATCACTAATTACACTCAATGTGAATGGACAAAATGCACCTATCAAGAGAAAGAGAGTGGCACACTGGGTAAGAAAAGAAGACCCATCAATATGCTACCTACAAGAGACCCACCTTAGACACAAAGATAAGAACAAATTAAGAGTTAAGGGATGGAAATAAATATACCAAGCCAATGGAAACCAAAAAAATATCAGGAGTGGCAATATTAATTTCTGATAAAATAGACATTAAGGTGAAAAACATCATAAGAAACAAAGAAAGATATTATATGATGCTGAAAGTATCAATTGACAAAAAAGATGTTACAATAATATATATTTTTGCACCCAATAAAAATGCTCCAAAAATGTGAAGCAAATATTAACTGAATTAAAAGAGATAATAGAGAACTCTACAATCATAGTAGGAGACTTTAACATACCACTTTCAAAGAGGGATATGTCAACTAGAAAAAAACTTAACAAAGATACAGAACAGTTCAACAATACAATCAACCAACTCAACCTCATAGATATACAGAGAATTTCACCCAACAAAAGCACAATTCACATTCTTCTCCAATGCACATGGATCCT
>NW_006924074.1:2954-6711 GCF_000298275.1 Orycteropus afer afer
CACTAGAAAGGAAAACTACAGACCAACATCCCTCATGAACAAAGATGCAAAAATTTTAACAAAATCTTAGCCAACCAAATCCAACAAAATATCAAAAAATTAATACACCTGGACCAAGTGGGATTCATACCAGGTTTACAAGGGTGGTTCAACATCAGAGAAACAGTCAATGTAATCCACCACATAAACAAAACAAAAGAAAAGAGATATGATTATAGCAATTGATGCAGGAAAGGCATTTGATAAAATCCAACATCCATTCCTGTTCAGAACTCTCAGCAAAATAGGGATAGAAGGGAAATTCCTCAGCATAAGAAGGGGCATATATGCAAAGCCAAGGGCCAACATCATTATTAATGGAGAAAGACTCAAGGCATCCCCTTACGAATGGGAACCAGACAGGGGTACCTTCTATCACCACTTCTATTTAATATTGTATTAGAAGTCCTGGCCAGGGCAATAAGGCAGGAAAGAGAAATAAAATGCATACAAACTGGCAAAGAGGAACTAAAACTATCTCTATCTGCGGATGATATGATCCTGTACATAGAAAACCCAAGGGAGTCAAAAAAAACCCTACTACTGGAACTAACAGAGTGGTTCAGCAAAGTGGCAGGATACAACGTCAACATACAAAAATCAGGTGGATTCCTCTATACCAACAGAGTCCTTTGACAAAGAAATAAAGGAACTGATACCATTTACAATAGCAACTAAAAAGATAAAATATTTAGGAATAAACCTAACCAGAGACACAAAAGATCTATACAAAGAAAACTATAAAACACTGCTACAAGAGACAACAAGGACACTACATAAATGGAAGAACCTATCTTGTCCATGGATCATTAGACTGAATATTGTGAAAATGTCAATACTACCTAAAGCAATTTACGTATTTAACGTAATCCCAATCCAGACTCTTACAAAATTTTCAAGGACTTGGAAAAGCCAATTTCTAATTTCATATGGAAAGGAAAGAGACCTCAGATAAGCAGAGCACTTCTAAAGAAGAAAAAATGGGAGGTCTCACACTGCCAGATCTTAAAACTGCTATACAGCCACAGTAGTCAAAACAGGATGGTATTGGTACAATGATAGACAGATAGACCAATGGAACAGAATCAAAAATCCAGATATAGACCCATCCATCTATGGACAACTGATCTTTGGCAAAGGTCCAAAATCCATTATTAAATGGGGAAGAGACAGCCTTTTTAACAAATGGTGCTGGCAAAACTGGATATCCACCTGCAGAAAAAATGACACAAGACTCATACCTCACCCAATACACAAAAACAAACTCAAGCTGGATCAGTGAATTAAATGTAAAAACAAAAACTGCAAAATTCATCAGATAAAATAGGGGCAAATCTGGGAACCCTAATTTACATTATAAATAGACTATCAAGCATGTGCAGGAGATAGAAGAGAAGCTAGAAGCCTTTTAAAAATTAAAGTATTATGCTCATTGAAAGACTTCATCAAAAGGTTAAAAAGAACCTACAGATTGGGAAAATATTTGCCTATAACATATCTGATAAAGGACTTATCTCCAAAATCTACAGAAAACATCGACACCTCAACACCAAAAAGATAAATAATTCACAAATGGGCAAAAGACTTGAACAGACACTTCTCTAAAGAAGATATAGAGACAGCCAACAAACACATGAGAAATTGCTCATGATAATTAATCATTAGAGAAATGCAAATCAAAACAACAATGAGATATCATCTCACCTCAGCAATAATAGCAAAGTTCAACAGGTCAGAAAATAACAAATGCTGGTGAAGTTGAGAAGAGATTGGAACTCTTGTGCACTCCTGGTGGGATTGTAAAATGGCACAACCATAGTAGCAAATGGTATGGTGTTCCCTTAAAAAAACTGAAAATAGAAGTATCATTTGATCCAGCAATCCCATTACTAGCAATATATCCTGAAGAGCTGAGAAATAGCACATGAACAGACTTATGTATACCTATGTTCATCACAGCACAATTCACTATAGCAAAGAGATGGAAACAAACTAAATGTCCATCAATGAATAAGTGGATAACCAAATTATGGTGCATGCACACAATGGAATACTATGCTACATTAAAGAACAATGAGGGATACACAAATCATCTCACAATGTGGATGAACCTGAAGGACATTTTGTTGAGTGAAATAAGCCAATTGCAGAAAGGCAAGTACTGTATGAGCCCATTACTCTAAAAAGACAAAGAAGCGTTTGCTTGGGAAAGGGAACTGACATTATAAGTTACTGGGATGGGGAGGGAAGGGGAGGGATTAAATTTGGGCTAATTGGGGCCCACACGCTGACATGGATAGGGGGAGGGATATACAGAAAGGACCTGTGACCACAATGATAACATTAGGAAACGGGAGGACAACAAATTGCACACATAAGAGATAGACAACAGATGCTAATACCAACCTATGTGTCCACAATACTTCATTAACACCAAGCACAAGGCTACAGATAAACATAAACACTTGAGACAATCAGACGGGGGTCAGTAAACAAAAATATACTCTAGACCAAGGATAGATTCAACTGAGGCTAATCTTGCGCAGATATCAGTGATACAAAATACCTGCAATCCTTACAGAAACAATAGAACACAGACACAGAGCAATCCCTCACAGACAACCAGACACTGGGAGAGAGATCTAATGGATCTGCCGTCTCAGGACCTTAATACTGGGGGCAACAGACTCAATTGGCACAAGAAAATACATAAAAGCCTTGTTCTGCATCCTACATTGGTAAGTAGTGACTGGGATCTTTAAAACTTTCAAGCAGCCATCTAAGACGCAGCTAACAGTCTCCTACGTCGGAAGCAAAGAAGAGTGCAAAAAAACAAGGGCATTTGGATCAATCAGCCCTAGGACATGATGGCCCTCTAGACCAGAAGAACTAGATGGTACTCAATGACTAATGCCAACCACTGAAGAAAGGATCAAATCTGAAGATCCTGGATAGAGTGGGAGGAAAAACATGGAACAAAATCCAACAAGCACGGAACAAAATCCATCAAAAATCAATAATGACCAGAATTACTGGTCAGATGAAATCTGATGAGACCCCCAATATTATGACCCTGAAATACATTCTGTGCCTTGAATAAAATGCACCCCCAGGAGCAGGCTCTCAACCCAATAGTTAATGAGATGTACACACAGACCACTCAACTCAAGATGACACACCTACATACTCTATGGTAATACATCCCTTAAAGCAATAGACTGGGGCACCAGAGGACCAACATTCAAATTGAGGAAATGCAGGATAAACAGGAGTGCATAAATATGAGGGCCACTGGGGGAGGGTTACAGGGTAGGGAGGGAGGAGACTGGGTTATGGTTGGACGTAGTAAATGGGGAGTGAAACTAAATGTACACATAATGTTGAATGTAAAACAAGCTCTTAAAATAAATTTAAAAAGAAGAAGAAGGGACATTCACTGGAGAAGGATATCATTCTTGGTCATGTAATGGGGCACTGAAAAAGGGTAAGTCTTTCAAAGAGGTGAGTTGACACTGGGGCTGCAACAATGGACTCAAGCACACCAGGAATTCTGAGGCTGGTACAACGCTGGGCAGTGTTTCCTTTTGTTGTAAATAGGGTGACTGTAACTCAGTGCCAGCATGATGGCACCTGATAACAACAAGTTCCCTTTTCTTTGATGATCTTCATAGTTTAAGGTTTATATTTAGGTCTTTGATACATCTTGAGTTAGTTTTTA
>NW_006924074.1:9992-12417 GCF_000298275.1 Orycteropus afer afer
CTGTTTTGTGCGTCCCTGAGTTGTCCCTGGGGCTGACTGCTCCTCTGTCTGGGTTCCTGGCTTTTTATCCACTTCCTCCTGCTCTTCTGGCCTGCCACTCTGGGCGGGCCTGACTTGCCCCTCCTCACCTAATCCCTTCAGCTGACTGCTCTTTTCTCTGGCTTCCTGGTTTTAATCCCCTTTCTCCTGCTCTTCCTGCTTGCTACTTCAGGCGTCCCTGAGTTGTCTCTCCTCACCTGTAAGCCTGGAGCTGACTGCTCTTCTATCCAGGTTCCTGGCTTTTTTTCCCCTTTCTCCTGTTCTTCTGGCCTGCTACTCTGGGTGGGCCTGAATTGCCTCTCCTCACCTAATCCCTTCGGCTGACTGCTCTTCTCTCTGGCTTCCTGGTTTTAATACCCTTTCTCCTGCTCTTCCCGCTTGCTACTTCGGGCGTCCCTGAGTTGTCTCTCCTCACCTGTAAACCTGGGGCTGACTGCTCTTCTATCCAGGTTCCTGGCAAGCATTAACAGTAGAGAACATTTTTAAAGTGGTAGTAGTGGTGGAGGCTGGCAGGCTGGCGAGTCCCGGGTCCGGGAGTAGGTCTGGCAGATCCTCCCAACTCTCGGGGTTTGATGAACCTCGATCAGCAGATCGGACGGCGGCTGCTGTCCCAAATCCATCTACTTAAAGAATGCTGATGGAATCTGAATAAGGATTGTGTTATATCTGTAGATGGCTTTTCACAATGTTCACTCTTTCTATCCATGAGTGTAGTATGTATTTTCCATTTATCTAGATCTTTTTTAGTTTCTTGCAGTAGTGTTTTGCAGTTTTCCTTGTATTTTGTATCCCTGGTTATATTTATTTCTAAGTATTTTATCTTTTTGGTAACTAATGTAAATGGTAATATTTTCCTTATTTCCTTTTTTGGAGATCTCTTTCTTGATGCAGAGGAACCCAACTGGATTTTTTAATATTAATTTTGTACCCTGTCACTTTGCTGAAACATTACATCACTTTCATTAGTTTTCTTGCTGAATCTCTGAGATTTTCTACGTGTAGGATAATGTCATCTGCAAATTGGGATAGTTTTTCTTCTTCCTATTGTTCTGGTTACCTAGTGCCACTCTGACGAGAAATATACCACAAATCGGATAGCCTTAACAAATAGGAGTTTATTCTTACAATTTGGAGGCTTTAAGTCCAAGTTTGAAGTGCCAGGCTCTCAGGGTTGGGTAAAAGCCCCTCAAACCCTGGGGTCCAGCTCTGCTTCCTGCTCCCAACCCATTGGAGCTAGAGGCATGTCTTCACTCAGACAGCTGCTGGCTGCTGAGGCTGAGAAGCCCCAATGTTGACAAGTAAAAAGGCACAGTCATGATGTTACCAAACCACACGGCAGGCCATTAACTTAAGTCCATTGCAAGTCCCAAGGTTGGCAGAGCATGGCAGGCTGCTGAACAACAATGTGGCTACATGCAGGGTCCAAGCGTGCCATAAATTAGAGACCATTTGCAAATCTGCTGCTTATATATGGGAAGCAGACCACATACCCAAAGGCAACTACTCAGCTGCTTGTGGTGGATCCCACCATGGAGTTGATTGGCAGTCTCATCATGGGGAATAACTACCACCAGCTGCCCAGCCACTCAAATTGACACACAAACATAACTACCACAATTATTGATAAGGATTTTTTCACTCCCTTTCTTGCCTTACTTCCCGTGGTATGACTTATAATACAATGTTGACTAGGAATGATAATAGAGGGCATCCTTGGCTGGTGCCCATTAACAAGGGGAATATTTTCAGTCTTTCTTCACTGAGAATAACATTGACCATTGGCTTTGTGTATATGCCATTAATTATGTTGACGAATTTCTCATCTATTCTTATTTTGCTAGAGTTTTTATCAGGAATGAGTTTTGAATTTTACTGAATGCTTTGGTGGCATTAATTGACATGTTCATGTGGTTCTTTCTTTTTTATGTAGTGGATTATGTTGATTTTTTCCTAATGCTGAACTGTCTTTGCATAACTGGTATGCAAGTTTTTTGTTTTTTGTTTTTTTTTAATATGTGTCGGATTCTCTTGGCTATGATGTTGTTGAATATTTTTTCATCCATATTCACAAGGGATATTGGTATGGAATTCTCTTTTTCAGTGGTGTTATTTGCCTGGCTTTAGTATTAGCATTATGCTTGTTACATAAAATGAATTTGGGAGTGTTCAATCATTTTCTATGTTCTGGAATAGTTTGAGTAGAATTGGTGTGAGGTCTTCTTCAAATTCTTGATAGAATTCTCCAGCAAAGATGTCTAAGTCAGCACACTTTCTTTCTTCTTCTTTTTTTTTTTTTTTTATAGGGAGTTTTTCTTTGTTTGATTTGTTCAATTTATTCTTTTGTTGTGGGTCTGTTCATATTTTCTACCTCAATCTGTATGAGATT
>NW_006924074.1:13097-14774 GCF_000298275.1 Orycteropus afer afer
TTGTGTGGGTTTATTTCTGAACTCTTCTGTCTATTCAATTGTTCTACTCATCTATTGCTATATTAGTACCCAGCTGTTTTGATTACTATAAAAAAAACTCATGGCCATTGAGTCAAATCCAACTCATATTGACCCATTCTTGGGTTTCCAAGGTGGTATCACTATGGAAGTAGATTGCCCAACCTTCCTTCTGAGGAGTGGCTGATGGGTTTTTACCTCCTCCCTTCTGGTTAGCAGTCAAATGCCTTAGGCACTACACCACCAGTGACACACACAAAAAAAAAAAGAAAAGAAAAGAAACTCACTGCCATCCAATCAATTCTGTCTCATAGTGATCTTCATTGATCTTCAAGGATGTAAATCTTTATGGAAGCAGACTGTCCATCTTTCTTCCACAAAGTGCCTGGTAGAATCAAACCACCAATAGCCAAATATCTTGAAAACTACACCATAATAATACAGTAGGTTTCAAAATTGGAAAGTGTGAACCTTTCTACAATTCTTGCTTTCAACCTTGTTTTATTATCAGGGCCACTTGACATTCCATCTAAAGTTGAGGATAGTTTTTTTTGTTTGTTTGTTTGTTTTTTCCCTACTTATGTAAAGAAGACTGCTGTTTCTTTGCTATTCATAAGGTTTTCCCTGGCCAATTCTTTGAGAAGTGGATGGCCTCTTCCTTCTTCCTAATCTGTCTCAGTCTGTAAGCTGGCAGATACCTGTGCACCATATATATCCCGCTGGGTTTGAAACACCAGTTGCTCTGCCTAAAAACTCACATCAACACTTCACCATGGTAGGACAAACTGACAGACAAGCTTGTCTCCCTGTTGGAAACCTCTCATACCACCCTTACCTGGGTCCCTGTGCCTGACTCCTCCTCTGTCCAGAATTCTGGGTTTTTTAATCCCCTTTCTCCCACCCTGCTGCTTTGGGCATGCCTGAGTTCCCTCTCCTCCCCTGGATCCCTGTGGCTGACTGCTCCTCTGTCTGGGTTCTTGGCTTTTAATCCCCTTTCTCCCGCTCTCCCGCCCTGCTGCTTTGGGTGTGCCTGAGTTCCCTCTGCTCACCTGGATCCCTGCATCTGACTGCTCCTCTGTCTGGGTCCTGGCTTTTTAATCCCCCTTTTCCGTTCTCCCACCCTGCTGCTTTGGGTGTGCCTGAGTTCCCTCTCCTCATCTGGATCCCTGTGGCTGACTTCTCCTCTGTCCAGGTTCCTGTCTGTTAATCCCCTTTCTCTTGCTCTACTGTCCTGCTTCTTTGGGTGTGCCTGGGTTCTGTCTCCTCACCTGGACCCCTGCGGCTGACTGCTTGTCATTCTGGGTTCCTGGCTTTTAATCCCCTTTCTCTCACTCTCACTGCTGTTTGTTTTGGGCATTCCTGAGTTCCCTCTCTTCACCTGGATCCCTGCAGCTGAATGCTCCTCTGTCTAGGTTCCTGGATTTTTATCCCCTTTCTCAGACTCTCTCACCCTGCTTCTTTGGTTGTGCCTGAGTTCCCTCTCCTCACCTGGATCCCTTCGGCTGACTGCTCCTCTGTTTGTGTTCCTGCTTTTTAATCCCCTTTGTCCTGCTCTACCACCATACTGTTTTGGGCATGCCTGAGTTCCCTCTCCTCACCTGGACCCCTGTGGCTGACTGCTCCTCTATCTGGGTTCCTGGCTTTTAATCCCCTTTCTCC
>NW_006924074.1:15484-16646 GCF_000298275.1 Orycteropus afer afer
GAAGTCTGGCCATTCTCACTTCCAAGCAGCATTTCGGATGCACTACCTCAAGGACAGATCTGTTAGTTCTTTTAACAGTCTATGGTACTTTCAGCATTCTTCACCAGCACCACAACTCAAAAGCATCTACCTTTTGCGGTCTTCCTTATTCATTGTCCAGCTCTCACATGCATGCGAGGTGATTGGAAATATCATGGCTTCTGTTGGGCACACCTTAGTCTTCGAGGAGACATTCCTGCTCTTCAGCACTTGAAAGAGTTCCTTCGCAATTGATTTTCCCAATGCTACACGTCGTCTAATGTCCTGACTGCTGCTCCCATTGGCATCAATTGTAGAACCAAGCAATGTGAATTCTTTGACCACCACAAACTTCTCTCCATTTATTGTGATGCTGCTCATTGGTCCAGTTGTGAGGATTTTTGTTTTCTTTATATTGAGACATAATCCATACTGCAGACTGTATTCTTCAACCTTCATCAGTAAGTGCCTCAAGTCATCCTCACTTTCAGCAAGCAAACTTGTATCATCTGCATATCTCAGGTTGTTAATGATTCTTCCTCCAATCCTGATGCCATGTTTTTCTTCATATAGTCTAGCTTCTCGGATTATTTGCTCAGCATATAGATTGAATAAGTATGGGGAAAGGATACAACCCTGACACACTCCCTTCTTGATTTTAAACCATGTAGTGTCCCCTTGTTCTGTTGGAATGACAGCCTCCTTGTCATGGTACAGGTTCTTCATCCTTTAATTAGATTTGGTTAATTAATATTCTGTTGCAGATATATTCTATATTCATGAGAGATATTAACCTGTCATTTTGCTTTCTTGAGTGTCTTTATTTGACTTTGTTATCAAGATTATATATGTTACATAGAATGAATTAGGAGTATTCCTTCATTCTCTATCTTCTGAAAGAGTTTAAACAATATTTGTGTAAATTCTTCTCTAAATATTTGGTAGAATTTCATAATGAAGCCATCTGTTCCAGGAGTTTTTTATTGTTGTTTTGGGGAGATTTTTGATCATTGATTTGGTTTGTTCATTTTTTATGGATCTTTTGAGACTTGCTATTTCCTCTTGAGGAGTTTGGGTAAGTCCTGCTAATATACCACCAATAATGAGTCTTCCTGTGTAGGTAACTTTTAATTTTTCTTGAACT
>NW_006924075.1:0-621 GCF_000298275.1 Orycteropus afer afer
GTACAGTGACTCTGTGTATTCCTGCCATCTTCTCTTGATGTTTCCTGCATCATTCAATATTTCGCCCATAGAATCTCTCACTATTGCAACTCAAGGCTTCAATTTTTTCTTCCCTGTATCCTTCCCTCCATGCACTCCTGCCCCATGAGCTGTCTCCCTGTGCATAAGCAGCCCTTCTTTCTCCCATGATTGTTCTCTCCAAGGAGTGTATCTACTTAGTGTAAATGTTCACCTCATATGCCTGTCTTTTCTTTGGCTTGAAGCTATAGCAGTGGGTTAAATTCCAGACCTGAAGGGCAGCTAGAGGCCATAGTCTCAGTGGTTCCATCAGGTTCTATCAGACCAGCAAAACTGGACCCCCCCTTTTTTTTTCTCCCAAATGATTTTGAGTTTTTTTCCACATTGTTCTCCCTCTCTATCCAGAATCTCCTCCATAGATCCCTCTCCAAGTGGTTGACAGTGGTAGCCGGGCACCATCTAGTTCTTTTGGTCTCATAGTCATATAGGCTGAGGATCGCATGGTGTACCAGTTGCTTGCACTAATTGTTTCCATGAATCTTTGGTATTCTTCATTCTTCTTTGCTCTGGATGAGGAGAGACCCATTGTTGCATCTAGGTGGC
>NW_006924075.1:1531-6413 GCF_000298275.1 Orycteropus afer afer
GTGCATATGTCTGTTCTTGTCCTGGCTCTCACTTCTTTAGGATATATACCTAGTAATGGAATGGCTGGGTCAAATGGTATTTCTAATTCCAACGTTTTAAGGTATCACCATGCTGCTTTCCACAGTGGTTGTACCATTTTACAGTCCCACCAGCAGTGTATGAGAATCCCAATCTCTCTGCATTCTCACCAGCATTTGCTATTTTCTGTCTTGTGAAACTTTTCCATTAGTATTGGGGCAAGATGGTATCTCATTGTTGTTTTGATTTGCATCTCCCTAACAGCTAATGATCATGAGCATTTCTTCATATCCAATATCTCTTTACACACTGACATTTAGAACTCTCAGGTCATCTTAGGGAAACTTACTGCACTTTGATATTCAACCATCACACTCTTGCCTTAGAAATTTTTTCTGACTATATCTATTTCACTAGGAAATGCCCTCTTCTACAAGTCACAAAATTATTTTCCCTTCTTCAAATGTTTTCAGTTTCAGAATTCCTATCTTGTTTATGAAGCTTTCTCTAACTAATTGGAAGGGAAGAATTCCCGAGGTCCACCCTGTCTCATGCTGCATACAGGCTGAGAATTTCACTCAGAAGGCATTCAAGTGGAGTGAAAAAAGCGTAGGCTTGGGAATCAATTGAGCCTAGATTTAGAAAGTCAAACATAAATGTTGGTTGTCATTGTTTGACATTACTTTAAGTCTCAATCCTTTCATTCTTCACCTATGGATAATAGGCGTATTGAATACACCAATAATGTCTAATAGCTGCCATTCAGTAAATGTAGTCCATACTCCATTCTGCAGAATGCACTTAGGTCTTTTACACATATCCAGCATAATATCCAATTTGTTTAATATATAGTAGTAGTCATAGACTAAGTTTTTTAAAATATATTTCTTTAAATAATATTTTCAGTGTTTTGGGGATAGGCTGACATAGCAGCCAAGGTTCCCATGCAACAATTTCTATAGAAGTTGTTCAGTGGCCTTGGTCACATTATTAAATATGTGTAACCATTCTCATTATTTCCATTCTAGTTGTTCCATTTCCATTAATCTAGTTTGTCTGTTCCCTTACACTCTCATCTTTGTTTTAAAATAATTGTTGATCATTTGATCTCATACAGGTGATTTTTTAAAGGCATACATTATTTACAGGTGATACTCATTATTTTTTGAGCCAGTTTATTATTTAGCTACAAGGTGACCTCAGGGATTAGTTTCAGTTCAAGGTTTTAAGAGTGTGTCAGGGCAATAGTCTCAGGGAGTCCTCCAGTGTCTAGTCTAGTGGTTTGTGTGTGTGTGTGTGTGTGTGTATGTGTGTATGTTTAGGGAGTTTGAGGTTTTGTTCCACAATTTTCTTGCATTCTATCAGGGTCCATCTACTGTGGGCCTGATTAGAACTATTGGTAGCGGAGGCTGGGCACCATTTAGTTCTTCTGGTCTCAGGGTGGATGAGCCTGTAATGCATGTAGATTATTTGTCCCGTAGACTAGTTTCTTCCTTGAGTCTTTGGTTTCCTTCTTTCTCTTTTGCTCCAAATGAGTAGAGACCAATAGTTGTATCTTGGATGGTCAAGTTTAGACTAAATTATGCAGAGATAAACCACCACAACATCTGAGTGGCTGAATTTATAGTTAAAAGTTTGTTTCTTATTTATGTTAAATGGCTATGAAGCCTAATTCCATAGTGTTTTTGTCCTGGGGCCCAGGCATCAGGAATAATCCCTTACATAGGACATTTCAGTCTTAGAGTAGAAGGGAAAGAGAACATAGCAGAACTATAAGATATCTAACTGGAAGTAATGTATATCACTTATCACATTTCATTGGCTAAAGCAAAATCACATGATCAAGCTTCACATCAACAGATAAGGGAATAATAATAAAATCTACATTTGTGTTCTTCTTGTTTAATATATGGCCAAACATTATGTGTGTTTACAAAGCTAATTATGCCTTTAAACTTCCAGAATACCCAAAATGTGAAATTTTATATTATACTTTATATATGCTTTATACTTAAGCTCCAGAAGAATAGAAACTATGTCTTTTCCCATTACTTTGCACAGCATCTATGCTCACAGGCTCTTGGTAACATCTGTCCTAGCAAAATAGATATAATTAGAAAAAAAGTTCCAAGGCAGGAGTGTGATGGTTGGATATCAAAGTACAGTAAGTTTCCCTGAGATGACCTGAGAGCTCTAAATGTCAGTGTATAAAGAGATATTGGATATGAAGAAATGCTCACAATCATTAGCCGTTAGAGAGATGCAAATCAAAACAACAATGAGATACCATCTGGCCCCAGCACTAGTAGCAAATTTCAACAAGACAGAAAATAACATCTGGAAGACTATTACCAGCCAACGTCACAGGTAGGAAGGCACCAGAACATGACGAAGGGCACATGCTTCAATGGGAAAGTGTGGCCTAGTTAAAGCAATCATGTTGTTGTTGTTGTTATGTGCCGTCAAGTCAGACCCCACTCATAGTGACCCTTCCTTGGGTTTCCAAGGCAGGCTACGGAAATAGATTGCTCAACCTTTCTTCAGAGGAGTGGCTGGTGGGTTTGAATCTTCCAAGCCTTCTGCTTAGCAGTCTCCTAAAGCAATCCTAGACTCATGTTAATAGGGTTATGGACCAATTGACAGTCAACCACACAAGATCAAAAGGGCAGCATTTGCCCACAGATGAAGCTCAGAAGGCAGGAAGAGATAGGGAAGGAAGACAAATGGAAATAGTAACCACAGACAGCAAGTGGGGAGAGTGCTGTTATATTGTGGGGACTGTATTCAATGTCACGAAAAAAAACATGTACGAACAGGTGAATGGAAAACCAATTTGCTCTGTAAACTTTCACTCAAATGACAATAAAAAGTTGTTTTTTTTTTTAAAGATCAATTGAAAGATAAGGAAGTTAAGGATTAGCACAGAAACAACATGGATTTATTTTGGTCACTATTTGTCTGTATTCCCCTTACATGCAATGATGAACTACTGTAGCGTCCATGCTGGAGTTGCTTTCTTGCCCTCTATTAGGTCTGAGTGGGGAAGACCAGAGAAGTTGTTTATCCCCATGGGGCACCATGGTGTCGGTGACTCAGCAATTAGAATTCTCACCTTTCCTTGGAGCCCAGTCCCCACACCTGGGTTCCTAAGCTTAGATAAGTCACTCAGTTTCCCTCTTCAGTCTATAAATCAGCTGGCTGAGGTGACATGTGGTGAAATTGGTGTGGAAAAAGTTTATGTTACATGAACTACTGTTCTGGTTACCTAGTGCCACTCTGACAGAAATACACCACAAATGGGATGGCCTTAACAGGAGTTTATTCTTACAATTTGGAGGCTTTAAGTCCAAATTCAAAGTGCCAAGCTCTAGGGGCTGGATGAAATCCCCTCAACCTTGGGGTCCAGCTCTGCCTCCTGCTCCTGGCCCACTGGAGCTAGAGGTGTTTCTTCACTCAGACAGCTGCTGAGGCTGAGAAGCCCCAAGGTTGGCAAGTTAAAAGGCACAGTCCCGATGTTACCAAACCACACAGCAGGCCATTAACTTAAGTCCATTATAAGGCCCAAGGTCAGCAGAGCATAGCAGGCTGCTGAGCAACAACATGGCTACATGCAGGGTCCAAGCGTGCCGTAGGCTAGAGACCATTCTCAAAGCTTCTCCTTATATACAGGAAGCAGACCATATACCCAAAGGCAGCTACTCAGCTGCTCATAGTAGATTCCACCATGGGGCTGATTACCAGTCTCATCATGGGGAATACTACATCTAGCTGCCCAGCCACTCAACCAGGCCCAGCCAAGTTGACACACAAACATAACCAACACAACTACCAAGGAGGCTTTTCAGAGGGACTGAAGGCAACTGAATTTTCTAAAATCAGTTTACAGTTAATCATTTCCCTAAGGTACAAGGCTTCACAGACATGGGCTTTGAGTAGTAGAGCTTTCAGAATTCCATGATTTATCACCAGCCGGTGAGTTAGAGCTTCCCTGGAAAATGTGTTGTTCTGTTTTAACTCATATGTTCTGCCAAGTAAGAAACAAACAGGTAGCTCCTTCTGTCTACAGCCTTTTGTCCTGCTTCATAGCCTGGTTTTTCCTTGTTAATGGCAGAAATGGTTGTGGTTCCCAATGCATCACCCTTAGTAGAGGAAACAATCTGAAGCTCTAGAGAAAAAGAAATGGAAGGTAAGTGGGAACTGATTTTAATAATTTCTCTTTAGAGTTATAGTTTACAATGGTACCAGTAAAATTCTCCCTTGCATTTTTAATATTTTACCTGAATATCCTATTCATCACACCAGTATTCTATTACTGAGAAACCAAATGCTCTTATAAAACCAATTAAAGAGCATAGTTTATTTATTCATTCATGCATTTTGCATATTATTTTACAAAGAAAATATGTTCATTTTGGAATGAGAAAAATAGCTATCCTGCATGCATCTAACAAGTAAGACTATAAACTAGTTTTTCTTTCTCATGAACAAATTAAAAATCAACATTTCCAAGATCTGTTTCATACCCACTTATGTATGTATTAGGAACTCTGGTGGCATAGTGAGTAAGGCATTCTGCTAACTAGAAGGTTGGTGCTTCAAACCTGTGAGTTGCTCCACAGGAGGAAGATGAAGCGATCTTCGTCCGTAAAGATTTATAGCCTTGGAAACTCAATGGGAGTCAATGTGAGTTGGAATTGACTCAATGGCAGTGGGTTTGGTTTTGGATTTTATATGTATATTATAGGTATGTAGAAGTACAGGTACGAGTCATCTAACATCCAGGATATGTTCCTTGAAATAGGATGTTATATACCCCACATCCGCTTGGTGAATGGAGGTGCAGCCATCCCCCACTCCCACCCA
>NW_006924075.1:13298-16334 GCF_000298275.1 Orycteropus afer afer
ATCAGGAGGAAGTATGAAGGGAGATGTTGCATTGTGGTAAATTGTGGTCAATGTCATGAGACAAAGTGTATGTGAACTGCTGTATGGAAAGTGAATTTGTTCTGTAAATTTTCACCAAAATCACAATTTTTTAAAAAAAGGTGTTAAGAAGCAAAAAAAAAAAAAAAACCTTAACAGATTTTTATTTAAATTCAAAAATATATTAATTTCCCATATTTAGAAATGGATTTATGGGCCCTCTCGTCTGTCTAACCAATGCATTTGTCTACCTAAGAGTCAGGTCATTCATTAACTAATAAAAGTAATTAAACAAATAAATACTACCTGAGGGCCTATTCTGTGCTAGGAGCTTTGGTTCTGGGCACCAAAGAGTCAGTGGCAAGCCAAAGCACTAAGTCCTGCCTTCATGGCACATATAGCCTTGGTGAGGGAGACAGATAAAAAAAAAAAGGATGGTATGTGATTTGGACATCGTGCAAACATGCCTAGATTTCAAGCAATAACATTCACTGATTTTTCCACTTTGATGTTGCTTAATAACCTTTTATTTCACTTCCAAACTGATACTTCTCCTTTGCTTCTTGCTGCTGCTATCACTAGCACTAATTTTGCTGCATTTGGAAGCTAATGCACTTGATGGTAATATTTTCAAAAGAAAATTAAACAGAGAGATAATGCTACAACACTCAAGAGACACATGATACATGCTGCTGCCTATAAGTCAAAGCATACACTACTATACAGTATTATTTGTAAGTAGGAAAAGTTCATATTAAAATAATGATAGAAAGTACAGTGTGGTTCATACATTAACCAGTAACATAGGCATTTATTATGACTATCAAGATACATGTATTTTAGGTTATACATATACTGTTCTATTATATGCCTGGCAGCACAACTGCTTTGTATGCAAGAGATGTGAGATATATGAGTTGTGAGCAGGAAGCTGTTGTGTTCACCACAAATTGATTATATCCATTAAGTCCTGTTCTCCAATTGGGATTCCTGAACTCTATCACAACCTTGGGAGCTCTGGTGGCATATTGCCTAAGGCATTTGACTGCTAACCAGAAGATTGGTGGTTCAAACCCAACAGCCACTCCTTGGAAAGAAGGTTGGACAATCTACTTCCATAGTGATACTGCCTTGGAAACTCAAGGAGGGGTCGCTATGAGTCAGATCCGACTCAATGGCAGTGTTGTTTTTTTTTTTTTAATCATAATCTTTCATGACCATGGATGCATATGCAGTGAGACATTGCCCTGAATAGGTGTTATGCAGCACATGACTCTCTGTGTGTGTATGAGTGTGTATAATTTAAAAGCTAATATGACAATTATGAGATTAGGTTTCTCAGTTGTTAGGCATCCCTGAGTGTTTGAGTACACATTAGTTCTCATTTCAATCAGCAGACAGGTAAGTGAAGAAAGAGAGAATTCTTGTAGTCTTTCTTGGACAACAGAATTTTAAAAGCTCTATTTTATACAGAAATGTACCCCAAATTGGTTCCGTAACTAGTTTTATTTAAGAAAATATTTCATCAACAATAAGAAAATTCTGTACTATCTCTATGTTTAACTTGAGTAAAATATGAAATATTCGCATCAGTGAATTAGGAACATGTCTGGGCACTTGGTCAGACAAATGACTGAATCTATCAGTAAGATTAAGCAGTAAAAATAGCTCCCCAGAAAAGCAGTTGTTTCTTTACTCACCACACTGGATTTCTTTTCTCTTTCCCCAGTGTTTTGTATCTCTTCCTCTGTGTTTCAATTTTGTCATAAAAAAGCTCCCTTGCATTTTTGTTTACCTGACTGTATCAGACCCTGACATTTTGACTCAGTAGAACAGCAGGTTGCCTTTGCTTGAAAATTTGCCTCCCAAGAGGTAATTTGAACCTAAGCTGATAACTCATTTAGAGCTGGAGAAAGAGCTGCTTAATACACATCAGCAAATGTACTTAGTACAGTTGGCTTAAGCAAAGGTGGAAGAAGAAGAAGGTATAAACAAGAAGACAATATCCTAGGTGAGAAATTCAAGGGCCCTTTTAACAGACTTTTGGACACTTGTGTCTCCAGTTTAATTTTCAAACAGCCTCCACTGTCCTTCCTAGAGAACTCTGCCAAGTGTTCTATCTAGCTCCAAGAATGACAGAGCAGAAGGGAAAGATGGAAGGAGAGAGAAATATATAGAGAGAGTACAGTTGGTATTGGCAGGAGAGAAAAGAGACCATCCAATCCAGAGCTTTTAGCTGGATAAAAGCATTTAAAACGCTGTTGACTCATAAAGGACCACCCAGTCAGAACACAGGAGGAGATTAAGCATGACCAAGGTTCTCACAGATGTTCTTTCCATAACACCCTATTCACAGAAGCTATAGTGAAGCTACAACAACTTTTGAAATGACATGACCTCTATAAAGACTTAGAGATTTTTATTTGCCCACAGGGCAGGGTATTGAAGAGACAGTGATCTTCCTCCAAAATGTGATGATGCCACTTGTTTTGGTTACTTTATCCTGCTCTAACAGAAAATACCACAAATGGGGACTTTAACAAAGAGTTTATTTTCTTACAGTTTTGGAGGCTAGAAGTCTGACTTCAAAGTGCCAAGATCTAGAGGCTGGTGAAAACCCCTTGACCTTGGGCTTCAGCTCTGCCTCCTGCTCCCGGCCCATTGGAGCTGGAAGTGTCTCTTCATTCAGGCAGCTGCTGGCTGCTGAGGCTAACAAGCCCAAGGTTGACAAATAAAAATGGCACAGTCCCAATATTACCAAACAACATGGCAGGCCACTAGTTCAAGTCCAGAGACAGCCCAAGATCTATAGGAATCATGGCAAGATGCTCAATGAAGACTCAGCTACATGCATGATCCAAGCATACCAAAAAGCTGCAGACCATTTGTGATAGTTGAAGATGTGTCAACTTGGCTGGACTCCAGTTGTGAGTGGTGGTTCCCATGATGGATCACATGACTGCATTCTAAGCGGCCGGTCGGTCTAGGGGGAGTTTCCCCAGGGCTGTGGCCTACCTG
>NW_006924076.1:0-547 GCF_000298275.1 Orycteropus afer afer
GTCTGCTTCTCCTTCCATCTCGGCACAGCAGATTCGGCACCTGAAGAGGATCAGGAAATTGCTTTTTGGCAATAAGGTGGCTAGTAGGAAAAGGAGCCCTGGTGGCATGGTGGTTAAGTGCTAGGTTGCTAACCAAAAGGTCAGCAGTTTGAACCCACCAGCTGCTCTGTGGGAGAAAGATGAAGCAGTCTGCTTCTATAAAGATTACAGCCTTGGAAACCCTATGGAGCAGTTATGCTCTGTCCTACAGGGTCACTAAGAGTCAGAGTCAACTCAATGGCAGTGGATTTTTGGCAGCTACCCAGGGAGAAGAGAACAATGCATCTCCTGGACTCTGGGCTTAATTGATTGTTATACACACATACATGCGCACGTATTTACATGCATATGCATCACACACTCATACACATATACATGCACACACACACCACACGTGCATACACAGTACATATGCATCACATATATGCCACATGTGCATAATACATGCATATGCATGCACATGCACATGCATACATGTAGCACACATACATACATATACAAAAAAAAA
>NW_006924076.1:781-2517 GCF_000298275.1 Orycteropus afer afer
ACTTCACACATGCATACACTTTATATGTATGAATGCCGTACATGCATATATGCAGACACATTCAATGCATACATGCCACACATCTAAACAAGAATGCACATTCACATGCATACACATCACACATACATGCACACACATTCACATGCATATGCATCACATGCATACACACATATACATGCGCACATTTACATGCGTAGGTGTTATACATGCATACATACATGTGCATATGTTCACAAGCATACACATCACACACATATACATGCACACATCTCATGTGCACACACACACATTTTGGGGTTAATGTCAATTTCCAGGTTGTAACCCATGATTGTCAACTTGGAGGAAAAGAGCATGCTTTTCTGGAGGCTAAAGAGCTCAGTGAATTTGTCCTCAAATTTTATTTCTTTTGTAACTTGCAGTGGGGATAAGTCTGTTGTTTGTAGCCTTCTGCCCCAGGGAAAGTCCAGAATATTGGGCAATCACCACTCACAGGGAAAGGTCACATTTGATAGTTCAGGGTTGATTCATCCCACATTGAAATTTTCTAATAAACATCCTGACAACATCGGAAAGGACAGTGAGTGGAACAAATGAAGTCACCCTCAAGATAAAGGTTGCAATGGGAATGGTGAATAACAAATTTTTAACTGCTTCTCTTCCTTGGAAAACATGCTTTTCCTCAATGTTGATCACACTGCTGCAGGTTAGCTGATGGCTTTGCATTGGTATGTTGCTGTTGTTGTTTTAGTTGGAGTCAAATCCACTGTGACTCATGGTGAGGCCAAGTACAACAGAACAAAACACTGACCAGTCCAGCGCCATCTTCATGATCCTTGGTATGGAGTCCATCGTTCGAGCCACTGTGTACACTGAGTGCCTTCCAACCTAGAAGACTCATCTTCTCGCACCACATTGGCTAGTATTCTGTTGTGATCCATAGGGCTTTTGTTGGCTGATTTTTAGAAGGAGATTGCCAAGGTTTTCTTGCTAGTCTTGCTTTGTCTGGAAGCTCTGCTGAAACCTGTCCACCATAGCTGACCCTGCTGGTATTTGTAATACTGGTGGCATAGCTTCCAGCCTCACAGCAACATAAAGCCACCACAGAACGACAAACTGATACATAGGTGGTATTACATCACTGTAGCATTTTGCATGTTAAAGAATGGTTTCATGTGAAATAGGCAAGGAAAATACTGGCTTTCCCATTTTTTCCCTTGGTAAGAAAACTAGGCCCAGAGGGGTCGAGGGCTGGCCTGGCATCAAAGACAAGGGTTTGAAGTCTTGGGTGATGGTTGGGCACGTACCCTCAGGACTCAGCTGCTGGTCCACACCACACTGCTCCCTGGCCAGGTGTTTCTCTGCTTCCTTTTTTAAACCCCAAATCTGTTTGCTTTTTCATTCTTTTGGTTTTTTACTTTCTCAACTTGTTCTCTAAATATAAAATTCAGGCCTGTTTACTTTAAAGGATTTTTCCCTTAAATTGACACTCTGTATAATTTGTATTGCTCATTGTCAAACCTTTTGACAAAATTGTATATGATCCTTTGGCATGCTTGTTGGAAATTTGTGTCTGAAAAATCATCTTCTTTGAGTAACTAATATATTTCCTTTTATCAAAGAGGAGAATTAAGTACTTAGTTTTCCAGAAATCCTTGTGTGGAATTTTCTGTTCAGCCCTTGATCTTGTATTATCTTAAATTCACTTCTCCTTCTGTGACATTCTAAATTTGGTATTT
>NW_006924076.1:3987-6235 GCF_000298275.1 Orycteropus afer afer
TCAAGATTCAGCCATGTGTGTGTATGTATGTGTGCATAGACTGTGTGTGTGTAGACATAGTTTGCTCATTCTTATGGCTGGATAGAATTCCACTATATAATCACAAAATCTATTTACGCATTGCACCATTGATTGAAATTTGGATTCCTAGTTTGGGTACATTCTGAATAAACCTGCCATGAACATTCCAGTCCATATAAACACATTTCTATTGGATAGAGTCTCAAGAATGTTGCTGATCTGACAGTATGCATTTGATCATCTCTAGTAAATGCTATAAGGAACTCTGGTAGCATAGTGTTTAAAGCATTTGGCTGCTAACCAAAAAGTTGGTGGTTCGAACCCACTACCCACTCTATGAAAGAAAGATGAGGCAATCTGCTTCTATAAAGATGTACAGCCTCAGAAACCCTATGGGGGCAGCTCTACTCTGCCCTAAAGGGTCGCTATGAGTTGGAATCAACTCAATGGCAGTGGGTTGGTTGGTTTGTTTTTTGTTTTTGTAAATAGTATTGGTTTCCCTGGTTGGTGCAGACAGTTAACATGCTTGGCTGCTAAATGAAGGGTTGGAGGTTCAAGTCCATCCAGAGGCATCTCAACAGAAAGGCCTGGCAACCTACTCCCAGTAAATCGGCCTTTGAAAACCCTGTGGAGTACAATTCTACTCTGACACACAGGGGATTGCCACGGGTTGGAATCGACCGGATAGCAAGGAAGTTCCTCCTCATCCTCACCAACACTTGGTATTGTCTGTCTTTTTCATTTTGTCATTTACACCATGTGGCTGTGTAGTGATATCTCATTGTGCTTTAAATTAGCATTTTCCAGGTATCTAAGGCATCTGTAACATCTTTAATATACCTCCCATTGTTTAATTAAAATGAGATACCTGCATACACAAAACAATACAAACCTATACATATAACACAGAAACTACTAGAAATAAAAGAGGAACTTGGTAAACCACAAACATTTAAAATATTCCTATTTCAGAATCCAGCAGATCTAGCAAACTTTACATAACCCAAGATAAACAGGATTTCAATAGCACATCCATAAACTCATGTAATAATTATATAGAAATTTGCATCCTACAAGTAAGTTTTCTTTTTCTTTATGCTTTCTTGTCCTTTGAAATTTACAAAATTCAATTAGGACTTGATAAAGGCCATTTCAGAATAGAGATTTTAGTGCTGTCAGTCTCTGATCAAATCTTATAAAATTAGATAAATTGTACTAAAGGCCGATCTTAAATACTTAGAAACAAGAGAACACTCTTCATAAGGACTCCCCAGAGAAAAGAGGGAATCATTTACAAATGAATCTCAACAACAACTAATACTAGGAGACCTTGCACCACAGTCATGGGATTAGGAAAGGTTGATTTACATAAGATCTCCTTCAAAGCCTTCTTTATTATGGAAAAAGATTTTTAAAATACAGGTCATTGGAGTTCATCTTATGAAATGGGATAGGGGAACAACAAAACCAAAAGGATCTAAGAAAAAGGAGTAAATTAAGATAAAAGCTGGTAATAATGAAAAGATGCAAAGTCTATTAAATCTTTGGTTGTTTAAATTCAAGACTATGGTTAAAATGTCTTCAGCTACTAGCTGAGATGTTGGCAATTCAGACCATCATCATAAGTCGGCCTGGCGATCTGCTTCCAAAGGTCACAGCCTTGAAACCCCTATGGAGCAGTTAGTTCTACTCTGCACATGTAGGTTGCTGTGAGTCAGAACTGATTTGATGACAACCAACAACAGCCACAAACAACCCTGGAAAGGGAATTTAAAAACAAATGCATCTCTTCCCTGGTTATGTAGTTTCTTTCTCTGTAAAATAATAATAGTAACAACCAAGACAGGGTAATGGTCATAAGACAGAGTGTACTGGCCCTACAAGAAGCAGAACAGCTAAGTGAGCCAACCTCTGTCCCCTTATCCTATTTATCCTGATGTCCCCAGGCTAGCCAACACCAGCCTGAGTTGGTTCAGCAGCCATTTTAGTACCACAGGTGACCTTTAGGTCACTAAATGCCTCATGAATGTTAACCTCTCTGACTCTGGGTGGAGTTTATCTGCCATTTTCTATACATGCAATGTATGGAGAAGCATATAACCCTAATTGCACCTGCATAGAATGTAGAAGTATGTATACCCACGGTTTTGTATGGCTTCCTGTTTTATAAACTTTGTATAAAAGAAGCTTAAAGGAGCCTTCCTTGGAGCAATCTTGGAGGCACTAG
>NW_006924076.1:8650-10340 GCF_000298275.1 Orycteropus afer afer
GGTAGCCGGGCACCATCTAGTTCTGGTCTCAGGGTCATGGAGGCTGACTTTCACATTTTGTTAGTTCTTTGGACTAATTGTTTCCATTCATCTTTGATTTTCTTCACCCTTCTTTGCTTTGGACAGTGAGGGGCTAATAGTTGCACATTGAATGGTCACTCACAAGCTTTTAAAACTCCAGTCACTAATGATCAAAGTAGGATGTGGAACATTGTGTCTGGGACTATATTATGCCAGTTGACCTTGATGTCCACCAAGCGTATGATTCCAAGTCCCCAGGCTAATTTTGCCCCACGTATGCTATATTCATGGATATATTAGTAGCATATATAAATATGTAAGTAGAAATATCCTCTGTTAAATAAATATATATATATATATATATGCTGTTGTTATGTGCGGTCAAGTCAGACCTGACTCATAGCAACCCCTCCTTGGGTTTCTGAGGCGGTATCACTACAGAAGTAGATTGCCCTATCTTCCATATATATAAGAGCTCTGGTAGCGTAGTGCCTAAGGCACTTGACTGCTAACCAGAAGGCTGGCGGTTCAAACCCCCCAGCCGCTCCTCAGAAGGAAGATGGGGAAATCTACTTCCGTAGTGATACCACCTCAGAAACCCAAGGAGGGGTCGCTATGAGTCGGGTCCGACTCGACGGCACACAACAAAAACAGTATATGTATATATATGTATGTATGTATGTATGTATATATACATATATATGTTCATGGATGTACTCCCATTCTCTTTTCCATACCTGTTTAGTTTGTATCTGTATCTATGAATCCACTCATGTTATTGTCATTACTGTTATTGTGGGATTTTGTACATAATTGTATTTATCTTTGTTGCCATTAACTCTTGTGATCTTCCTGGTGTCTTCTTTTGCCTGGATCATTTTGTGCTGACCTCTTCCTTTTTGTATATTGCCTTTGCCTTCACCCAAGTTAACATGTGTCTACCTTCTGGTCCAACTTGACCGCACATAACAACAACAACCACCTTCTGGTTAGTGATTTACCTTCCTTCCCCTCCTACCCTTGGCAAGCTTCATAGACTGTTTCTTTCTGTGTGTAAATCTTTTCTTGACTTTTTGTAGCAGTTGTCTTATACCGTGTTTGTTCTTTTGTGATTGACTAATTTCACTCTGCATAATGTCCTCTAGGTTCATCCATGTTATAAGGCGTTTCACAGAGGTCGTTATTTGTTAATATTGCACAGCATTCCATTGTGTGTGTACCACAGATTGTTTATCCATTCATCTGTCGATGGGCACTTGGGTTGTTTCCATCTTTTGGCTATTGTCAATGATGTAGCAATGAACGTGGGTGTGCATACATCTATTTGTGTCACGGCTCTTATTTGTCTAGGATATGTACCTAGCAGTGGGATTGTTGGATCATAGGGCATTTCTATTTCTAACTTTTTAAGAAAGCACCATACCATTTTCCACAGTGGTTGCACCATTTTACAGTCCCACCAGCAGTGTATGAGGGATCCAGTCTCTCCACACCGTTGTCAGCACTTTTTGTTTTCTGCGTCTTTGAACTTTGCTATTAATACTGTGGTGAGATGGTATCTCATTATTGTTTTAATTTACATCTCTCTAATGGCTCATGATTGAGAGCACTGTTTCATGCGTTTGTTGACTGCCTGAATGTCTTCTTTGGTGAAGTGTCTGTTCATGTC
>NW_006924076.1:11138-12017 GCF_000298275.1 Orycteropus afer afer
AAGCTATTTCTTATATACGGGAAGCAGACCACATACCCAAAGCAGCTACTCAGCTGCTCCAATAGATTCCACCATGGAGTTAATTACCAGTCTCATCTTGGGGAATAACTGTATTCAGCTGCCCAGCCACTCAACCAGGTCCAGCCAAGTTGACACAGAAACTTAACCAACACACCTTCTAACCCAGTAAATCAATCATGCTAGGTATTTGTTTACACTTAGGAAGTATTCAACAACTGTGACCCTCTAACCAAAACCAAACCCCCTGCCATTGAGTAGATTCTGACTCATAATGACCCCCATTGGGTTTCCAAGATGGTAAATCTTTATGGAAGTAGAGTGCCCCATCTTCCTTTCACATAGCAGCTAGTGGATTTGAACCACCAACCTTCTGATTAGCAGTCAAATGCCTTAGGCACTGTGCCACCAGAGCTCCTTGTGATCCTCTATGTGCTTTAATAGCCAAACTCACTGCTGTCAAGTCGAACCCAACTCATAGCAAACCCTCCTAGGGTTTCCAAGGTGGTATCACTGCAGAAGTACATTGCCCAACCTTCCTTCCGAGGAGTGACTGGTGGGTTTGAACCACCAGCCTTCTGGTTAGCAGTCAAATGCCTTAGGCACTGTGCTACCAGAGCTCCTATATGCTTTAATATATATGTGAATTTATATGCAGCACACACACATATGTGTGTGCATGTGTGTTTATGCCTACAGATATACCTATACATGCACACAGAAATACAGAAATATATACACATATACCTTCCTATACACATACATGCATATGTATTTACCTACGTAACCACACACGTATTTTTGGCGCTTATTCCTTTCTGTTCTGTCTTGACATTTAAGTTGAGTGACATCATGCCTGGG
>NW_006924076.1:12901-13851 GCF_000298275.1 Orycteropus afer afer
TTGAACCACCAGCCTTCTGGTTAGCAGTCAAGTGCCTTAGGCACTATGCTACCAGAGCTCCTAGCATGTACTTAGGGCATCAAAAAACAGGGACACCAGTTAGTTGTCCAAAGCAAAGACCTATAGATGTCAAGCAGCGAGGACACAAGGAAAAGCAAGCACCACAGTGGAAGAGAACTGCAGGGCACTAAGTGAAATGAGACCAGTGCGTGAGAGTGTGCTGAAACCAAAAACCCAGACGCACTGCCATCGAGTCAATTCTGACTCATAGCAACCCCCACTGGGTTTCTGAGGTGCTAAATCTTTACAGGAGTAGACGGTCCCATCTTCCTTCTGCAGAGCCGCTGGTGGGTCTGAACTGCCAACCTTCGGGTTAGCAGTCAAATGCCTTATGCACTATGCCACCTGAGCCAGCCAGAAATAAAGTTCATGCGGAGTCATGAGGGTGCCCTCACGCAAGGTCATTTAAGCTGTGAGGCCCCTGTTCTTGTTCCCTAGTGCAGCTCTGACAAGAATTTACCACTATTGGGACGGCCTCAGCAAACAGGAGTTTATTCTCTTATGGTTTGGAGGCTTTAAGTCCAAGTTCAAAGTGCCAGGCTCTAGGGGCTGGGTGAAAGCCCCTCAACCTTAGGCTTCAGCTCTGCTTCCTGCTCCTGGCCCACTGAAGATAGAGGCATTTCTTCACTCAGGCAGCTACTGGCTGCTGAGGCTAACAAGCCCAAGGTTGACAAATAAAAAGGCACAGTCCCTATGTTACCAAACCACACAGCAGGCCATTAATTTAAGTCCATTGTAAGTCCCAAGGTCTGCAGAGCATGGCAGGCTGCTGAACAACGACATCGCTACATGCAGGGTCCAAGCATGCCATGAGCTAGAGACCGTTCCCAAAGCTGCTTCTTATGTATGGAAAGCAGACCACATCCCAAAGGCAGCTACTCAGCTGCTTG
>NW_006924076.1:16622-17202 GCF_000298275.1 Orycteropus afer afer
CCACGAAGGAACTGTTTCAAGTGCTGAGGAGCAAGGATGTCTCCTTGAGGACTAAGGTGCGCCTGACAGAAGCCATGATATTTCCAATTGCCTCGAATGCATGTGAGAGCTGGACAGTGAATAAGGAAGACCGAAAAAGAATTGATGCTTTTGAGTTGTGGTGCTGGTGAAGAATGCTGAAAGTACCATGGACTGCTAAAAGAACTAACAGATCTTCCTGGAGGAAGTGCACCCGAAATAAATGCTCCTTGGAAGCGAGAATGGCCAGACTTCGTCTCACCTATTTTGGTCATGTTGTAAGAAGGGACCATTCCTTGGAGAAGGGCGTCATGCTTGGTAGGGTGGAGGGTCGACGAAAGAGGGGGAGGCCTTCAACGAGATGGATTGACGGGGTGGCTGTGACAGTGGGCTCAAGTATAGCAGGGATTGTGGGGCTGGCGCAGGATCGGGCAGTGTTTCGTTCTGCTGTGCATGGGGTCGCTATGAGTCAGAAATGATGGCCCCTAACAACAACAACAACAACCACAAGGAGCTCTGGTAGTGTAGTGCCTAATTGCTAACCGGAAGGCTGGTGGGTCAA
>NW_006924077.1:0-715 GCF_000298275.1 Orycteropus afer afer
TGGATGAACTTGGAGGACATTATGCTGGGTGAAATAAGTCAATCACAAAAAGAGAAATATTATATTAGTCTGTTATTGCGAAAGTTAAGGAAAGGTGTATCTATAGAAGGAAATTTTCTTTGTTGGTTACCAGAGGTGGGTGGGGAGGGGAAGGAACGCTGTTAGATAGATAGAGATAAGTACTGATTTGGGTGAAGAGAAGGGCAATGTACCAAATATAAGTGACTAATATGGCAGCATTGAGGATGAGAAAGACATAGAGAGGTACATGGGAGGTATAGACAACAAATATGAACCCTTTTGTACATACAGTACAGCGTTGTCAGTGAAGGCTAACATGGGTATATGGGTGGATAGATGGGTGGACAGGCTAAACGATTAGGTTTTTCTATGAAATGGGGAGTGTATCCAAGAACATATATAGGGTTGGCAGACAATGGTCGTAAAAGTTTTTGTGAATGATCAGAATTCCCAGGTGTATAGTAGAGCTGACAAGGGGCAAGGTTGTGGTCACGGCTTGGTCATAGCCAGGGACTGTAGTCTCAGGGGACATCAATCTCAATTGGCATAACATACTATACAAAGCATTGTTCCACCTCCTACTTTGGCGAGTAGCGACAGGGATCTTAAAAGCTAGCAAGCTGCCATCTAGATGCAGCGATGGGTCTCTCCTCATCCAGAGCAAAGAAGAATGAAGAAAACCAAAATTCATGGA
>NW_006924077.1:1410-3974 GCF_000298275.1 Orycteropus afer afer
CAAAAAAATAAATAAATAAAATGGATACTATGGCTGATATGAAGGTATGTCATTCAGGTCTCACTTCAAGAGTGAACATGCCATGTGCCTATGACAATGTACAGGATTGGCAGACCATGTTTCTACATGCACATTTTTATGTGCTCTAAGAATGTCCAGATGTGTAGTAGAGCTGACAAGGGACAAGGTTGTGGTGGCTTCTTGGCCTCAGCCAGATACCCTGAGGGAACGAATGGTTGGACCTGTGAGTTCAGGACCATAGTTGCAGGGGAGATCAAACTCAATTGGTATAATATACTACACAAAAACATTGTTCTACATCCTACTTTGGTGAGTAGTGACTGGGGTCTTAAAAGCTTTCAAGCAGCCATCTAAATGCAACAATAGGTCTCCTCTCATCCAGAGCAAAAAAGAATGAAGAAAAGCAAAGATATATGGAAACAGTCCAAGGGACTAATATATCAGGTGATCCTCAGCCTATATGACCATGAGACCAGAACTAGATGGTGCCCGACTACCTCTGTCAGCCACTCTGAGGGAGATCAGTGCAGGAGATCCTGGATAGAGTGGGAGAACAATGTAGAACAAAACTCAAAACTATTTAAAAAAAAAAAAGACCAGGTTTGCTGGTGTGATAGAGCCTGGTGAGACCCCTGAGACTCTAGCCCCTAGTTACCCTTCGGGTCTGGAACTGAACTCACTCCTATGGCTTCTAGACAAACAACAGACAGGCATATAGGGTGAACGTTTACATCAGGTAGATACACACCTCATGAGAAAACAGATAGGCAGTGTTTGCACAGGGAGATAGCTCAGGAAGGGGGTGTGTGGGAATGCACAGGAGGGAAGGATACAAGGAAGAGGTAACTACAGGGAGGAAGTGGGAAGAGAACGGGTACACTGCAGGGAATTGCAGTCAATGGCATGAAACAAAATGTGTATGAACTACCGTATGGAAAATGAATATGCTCTATAAACTTTCACCCAAATCACAAGTTTAAAAAAAAAAATTCTAAAAAATTTAAAAAAAAAGAAAGAAAGAAAGCATGAACCTTCTTTGGATACAAGCTCAACATACAAAAATCAATTGGATTCCTCTACACCAGCAAAGAGATCTCTAAAAAGGAAAACAACATAATTAACAATCCCTACCAAAAAAGTACTTGGGAGCAAATCTTACCAGAGACACAAAAGACCTATACAAAGAAAACTACAAAATATTACTTCAAGAAACTAGAAGAGATCTACATAAATGGAAGGACATACCATGCTCATGGATAGGAAGACTGAACACTGTGAAAATGTTAAAACTACACAAAGCAATCTATACATTCAATACAATCTTAATCCAGATTCCATCAACATTCAATAAGGACATGGAAAAACCAACCATTAATTTTATATGGAAAGGGAAGAGCCTTTGGATAAGGAAAGCACTACTGAAGAAGAACAAAGTAGGAGGTCTCACACTCCCAGATCTCAAAACCTATTATACAGCCATGGTAGTCAAAACATCCTGGTATTGGTATAATGACAGATACATAGTTCAGTGGAAAAAAAATGAGAACCCAGAAATATATCCATAGACCCACGTTCAGCTGATCTTTGACAAAAGCCCAAAATCCATTAAATGGGGAAGAGATAGTCTTTTTCACAAATGTTACTGGCAAAACAGCATATCCATTTGCAAAAAAAGAAAGAAAGAAATTAAACAAGATCCATACCTCACATCATACACAAAAACTAACTCCAGATGGATCAAAGGTTTAAATGGAAAACCTAGAACTATAAAGTTCATAAAAAAAAAAAGGTAGGGGCAAAAGTGGGGATCATAATATATGCCATTAATAGACTACCAAAAGTAAGTATTGGAATGCAAAAGTTGGAAACAAAGAAGAATCGCTGGTAGTTGGAAAATTTGGCCTTGGTGATAGAAATAACACTGGAGATCGTATGATAGAATTTTGCAATACCAACGACTTATACATTGCAAATACCTTTTTTCAACAACACAGGCAGTGGCTATACACATGGACTTCACCAGATGGAGTACACCAGAATCAGACTGACTACATCTGTAGCAAGAGGCAATGGAAAACCTCAATATCCTCAGCCAAAACAAGGCCAAGAACTGATTGTGGAACAGACCATCAATTGCTAATATGCAAGTTCAAGTTCAAGTTGAAGACAATTAAAACAAGTCCACAAGAGCCAAAATATGACCTTGATTATATCCCTCCTGAATTTAGAATAGTTTTGATGCATCGAACACCAATGACTGAAAACCAGAGCAATTGTGGGATAACATAAACAACATCATAATGAAGAAAGCAAAAGGTCATTAAAGAGACAGAAAAAGAAGAAAAGACCAAAATGGATGTCAGAAGAAACTCTGAAACTTGCCCTTGCTTGAATGGAGAGTAGCTAAAACAAATGGAAGAAATGACAAGATTAAAGAGCTGAGCAGAAGATTTCAAAGAGCAGCTCAAGAAGACAAAGTCCATTATTATAATGAAATGTTCAAAGACCTGGAGTTAGAAAACCAAAAGGGAAGAACACACTCA
>NW_006924077.1:4344-5836 GCF_000298275.1 Orycteropus afer afer
GATCTCACAGGATGTGGAAATTATCAAACAATATCATTAATATCGCATGCAAGTATAATCTTACTGAAGATAATTCAAAAATGGTTGCAACAGTATATTGACAGAGAATTTCTGGAAATGCAAGCTGGATTCAGAAGAAGACATGGAACAAGGATATCATGGCTGATGCCAGATAGATCTTGGCTCAAAGCAAAGATTACCAGAGAGATGTTTACTTGTGCTTTATTGACTATGCAAAGGCATTTGATTGTGTGGATCATAACAAATTATGGATAATTTTGAGAAGAATGGGAATTCCAGAACACTTAATTGTACTCATGAGGAACCTGTACATAGGCTGTTGTTCAAACAGAACAAGGGGACCCTGCAAGCTTTAAAATCAAGAAGGGAGTGAGTCAAGTTTGTATCCTTTCACCATACTTATTCAATATGTATGCTAAGCACATAATCCGAAAAGCTAGACTATATGAAGAAGAATGTGGCATCAGGATTGGAGGACGACTCATTAATAACCTGCAATATGCTGATGAAACAACTTTGCTTGCTGAAAGTTAGGATAACTTGAAGAACTTTCTAATGAAGATTGAAGACTACAGTCTGGAGTATGGATTACATCTCAATATAAAGGAAACAAAAATCCTCACAGCTGGACCAATAAGCAACATCATGACAAATGGAGCAAAGATTGAAGTTGTCAAAGACTTCATATTACTTGGTTCTACAATCAACATCAATGGAAGCAGCAGTCAAGACATCAGATGACGTATTGTGCTGGGAAAATCAGCTCCAAAGGACCTCTTTCAAGTGCTGAGGAGCAAAGATGTCTCTTTGAGGACTAGGGTGTGCCTGACACAAGCCATGATATTTTCAATCACCGTATATGCATGTAAGAGCTGGATAATGAATAAGAAAGACAGAAGAAGAGTTGATGCTTTTGAGCTGTGGTGCTGGTGAAGAATGCTGCGAGTATGATGGTCTGCTAAAAGAACTAACAGATCTGTCCTGGATGAAGTGCAGCCACAAGGCTCCTCGGAAGCAAGAATGGCCAGACTTCATCTCACCTACTTTGGTCACATTGTCAAAAGGGACCATTCTCTGGTGAAGGATATCATGCTTCATGAAGTGGAGGATCAACAAAAGAGGGGAAGGCCTCAACAAGATGGATTGGCACAGTGGCTACAACAATGGACTCAGGTACAGCAAGGATCGTGGAGCTGGCATGACCAGGCAGTGTTTCATTCTGCTGTACATAGATAGGGTCACTATGAGTTGGAGACGACTCGATGGCACCTAACTACAACAACAACAAACATAAGTAAAAATGCACAAACAGAAGATAAACTAGATAACTGGGACCCTCTAAAAATTAAATTCTTATGTGCATCAAAAAACTTCTCCAAAACAGTAAAAAGAGAACTTACAGACTGGGAAAAAAATATTTGGCAAAGACCTACCTGATAAGGGATTTATCTTAAAAATTTATAGAAAACTA
>NW_006924077.1:7046-8203 GCF_000298275.1 Orycteropus afer afer
ATGACATGAGACAAAGTATATGTGAACTGCTGTATGAAAAGTGAATTTACTCTGTAAATCTTCACCCAAATCAAAATAAAATTAAAAAAAAGAGACAAGTATTAATTTGTGTGAAGGGAAAAGCAATATAATAAAAGTGAGTAAACCACTCAATAACACTAAGAGAAAGGAAAACACAGAGAGGTGCACAAGAGGTACAGACCACAAAGATAAACACTTTTACATACACAATAAGCATTATCAATGATGACAAACATTAATCTATGGGTAAATAGATGGGTAGACTGGCTGAATGATCAGGTATGTCTAGGCTAAGGAGAATATACCCATGACCATATATAAGGTTGGTAAACATATGTATTTTATGTGCTGTAAGAATGTGCATGTAAATAGAACAGGGGCCAAAGTTATGATAGCTTCTTAGGCACAGTCAACCACCCTGATGGAGCAAGTTGTTGGACCTGTGGGCTTAGGACTATCATCACAAGTAAGACATCAAGCCCAACTGACATAACATACTACACAAAAACAGTGTTCTACATCCTATTTTGGTGAGTACTGATTAGTGTCTTAAAAGCTTGCAAGTAGCCATCTAGATGCAACAATGGGTCTCTCCTTGTCCGGAGCAAAGAAGAATGAAGAAAACCAAAGACACCTGGAAGCAATTAGTCCAAGCGACTAGTGGACCATGAAAACCTCAAGCTACATTACTCTGAGACCGGAAGAATAAGATGGAGCCCAGCTTGTCTTCACTCTCTAGTGCTGCTGTAACATAAATACCACAAATGGATGGCTCTAACAAAGAAAAATTTATCCTCTTACAATTAAGGAGGCTAGGAGTCCAAGTTCAAAGTGCCGTCTCTAGGGGAAGACTTTCTCTCTGTGTGTCCCTTGCTCCTAGTGCAGGGACCCTGGGTCCAAAGGACATGCTCCACTCCTGGTTCCTCTTTCTTGGTGGTAGTAGGCCTCCCTTTCCTACATTCTCTCTCCTTTTATCTACTGTAACATAAAAGGAGCAGCAGGCCAGAAGAGCAGGGGAAAGGGGATAAAAGCCAGGAACCCGGACAGAAGAGCAGTCAGCCCCAGGGTTACAGGTGAGGAGAGACAACTCAGGGATGCCCAAAGCAGCAGGCGGGAAGAGCAGGAGAAAGGGGATT
>NW_006924077.1:10508-14430 GCF_000298275.1 Orycteropus afer afer
TGCTAAAAGAACTAACAGATCTGTCCTGGAGGAAGTGCAGCCAGAATGCTCCTTGGAAGCAAGAATGGCCAGACTTCGTCTCACCTATTTTGGTCCTGTTGTAAGAAGGGACCATTCCCTGGAGAAGGATGTCATGCTTGGTAGGGTGGAGGGTCAACGAAAGAGAGGGAGGGCTTCAATGAGATGGACTGACATGGTGGCTGCGATGATGGGCTCAAGTATAGCAGAGACTGTGGGGTTGGCGCGGGATCGGGCAGTGTTTCGTTCTGCTGTGCATGGGGTCGCTATGAGTCGGAAACGACTCGATGGCACTTAACAACAACATAAAAGGTGTTGTAGGCTGTGGTAGTTATGTTTGTGTGTCAACTTGGCTGGCCCTGGTTGAGTGGCTGGGCAGCTGATGGCAGTTATACCCCATAATGAGACTGGCAATCAACTCCATGGTGGGATCTACCACAAGCAGCTGAGTAGCTGTCTTTGGGATGTGGTCTGCTTCCCGTATATAAGGAGAAGCCTTGGGGATAGTCTGTAGCTTCTGGCATGCTTGGACCCTGCATGTAGCCATGTCGTTGTTCAGCAGCCTGCCATGCTCTGCGAACTTTGGAGCTTACAATGGTCTTGAATTAATGACCTGCCATGTGGTTTGGTAACATTGGGACTGTGCCTTTTTACTTTTCAACCTTGGGCTTCTCAGCCTCAGCAGCCAGCAGCTGTCTGAGTGAAAAAAAGCTTCTAGTTTCAGTGGGATATAAGCAAGAAGCAGAGCAGAAGTCCAAGGCTAAGGGGCTTTCACTCAGCCTGTAGAGCCTGGCACTTTGAACTTGGATTTAAAGCCTCCAAACTGTAAGAGAATAAACTCCTGTTTGTTAAGGCCATCCTATTTGTGGTATATTCTTGTCAGAGCAGCACTAGGTAACCAGAAGACAGGCCATACACTAGGGAAATTCCCCTTACATCAGATCAGGGCTGTGATGAGACTAAGGGTATTGCAATCCACCTTAATCTTAATCATTTTGCACCTGATTGGTTTTTCATATCAGATGACATCATGGGGTATCATTACACATCTGCCACATTACATCATTACATAACTTCTAAACCACTGCATGGTGCAGCCAAATTGACACACATTTTAGAGGGATACAATTAAATTCATGACAGAGCTGCACTGCAGTCTGAGGCTATTCCTAATCCTTTGTCCGTCCCTCTCTTCTTTCAGTCTGAAGGCAAGTAATATGCTGATAGCATAGACCTCCGCGGTAGCAGTGATGGTGATAAGTAGTCAAATTCTGGGCAAATTTTGCAGCTCGAGCCAACAGGATTTGCTGATAGATTGAGTATAAAATGTGCATTAAAGAAAGAACTCAGGGATGATTCCAGTGATGGTTCCATGTAGTGTATCTTTGCTTTCTAGTTTGTTCATTTCTATTGTCTTTATTATTACTTGCCTTCTATTTTCTTTCTATTGCTTGGTGTCTTCATTCTCTAGTGCTGCCGTAACAGGAATACCACAAGTGGAAGGCTCCAAAAAAACAGGAATGTATTCTCTTAGAGTTTAGGAAGATAAAATTCCAAATTCAGAGTGCTGACTCTAGGGATTGGATGAAGCCCCCTCCATCTTCAACTCTCTCTCTTATTCCAGGCCCACTGGAGCTGGAGGTGTCTCTTAACTCAGGCACCTGCTGGCTGCTGAGGCTGACGAACCCAAAGTCAACAGGTAAAATGGCACAATACCAAGATGTTTTGGCTACCTAGTGCCACTCTGACAGGAATATACCACAAATGGAAGAGCTTGAACAAACAGGAGTTTATTCTCTTATAGTTTTGAAGGCTTTAAGTCTGAGTTCAAAGTGCCAGCTCTAGGGGCTGGGTGGCAGCCCCTCAACCTTGGGCTTCAGCTCTGCCTCCTGCTCCTGGCCCACTGAAGCTGAAGGCTTTTCTTCACTCAGATGCTGGCTGCTGAGGCTGACAAGCCCAAGGTTGACAAGTAAAAAGGCACAGTCCCAATGTTACCAAACAACATGACAGGCCACTAATTCAAGTCCAGAAGAAGTCCCAAGATCGGCAGAGTATGGCAGGCTGTTGAACAACGACTTGGCTGCATGCAAAATTTAAGCATGCCATAAGTTGGAGACCAATCCCAAAGCTTCTCCTTATGTACAGGAAGCAGACCACATCCCAAAGGCAGGTACTCAGCTGCTCACAGTAGATACCACCATGGAGTTGATTACCAGTCTCACCATGGGGAATACTACATCCAGTCGCCCAGCCACTCAACCAGGCCCAGCCAAGTTGATGTACAACCTTAACTACCACAGAAGATCAGCAGGCAACAAGTCAGGCCACTTGCTCCATGTCCAAGAACTAGAGATGAAGACTTGGCCAAATGCAGGATCCAAACTGTACCAACAAGCTAGAGACCTTCCTCAAAGCTTCTCCATATATACTAGAAGCAGGCCAAACTCCAAAGGCAGCTCCCTTTCCACTGATTAACATCTCACAGCAGATTCACCATGGAGATGATTACAATCTCATTATGAGGAATAACTACATCTAACTGCCAAAACAACGGCCCACTCAAGTTGACATAAAACCTTAACTCCCACACTCTGTTTCTGAATTCTTAAATTGTATACTTTGTAAATTAATTTTTAAGCCTTTCTTCTTTTTTATTATGGTAAAAATGTTTATAAAAAATATTTGCAAATTCAACTCTTTCTTCTGTTCTAATATAAGCACTTAAGATTTAGCTGCATACCATGAATTTTGATGCATAGCATTCTCATTCTCATTCAATTCTAGGTATTTTTAAATTTCAGTCATTTCAATGATCCATGAGTTATTTAGAAGTGCATTTTCAAGCTTGCATAGACATGGGATTTTTCCAATTTTCATTGTTTATTGATTTTCAATTTGTCTACATGTGGTCAGAAAATGTGGTTTAATATTGATAAAGATTTTTTAAATTTTGTTCAGACATGCTTTAAAGCCTTGTATGTGGTCAATTTTGATACAAGTGTTATGTGAGCTTGCTAAGAATTCTGTAATTATTGGGCATAGTTTTCTGTATACTCCATTAAATTAAGAGCTTGGTAATTGTGTTCAAATCTATATCCTTACTGAATTTTTATCTGGCTGATCTAAAAAATCCTGAGAGAAAAGTGTTTAAAGTTGTCATTATGCTGCAGAAATGACCGTTTCTCCTTGTAGTTCTACTATAATTTTTGCCTTATATTTTTTACTAAATTTTATTTTGTTGTTATTGTTGAGAATATACACAACAAATACACCAATTCAACAGTTTATACATGTACAATTCAGTGACATCGATTTCATTCGATAAGTTGTACAACCATTCTCACCCTCCTTTTCTGAGTTGTTCCTCCCAGCGATAACATAAACTCACTGCCCCCTGAATTTCCTATCTAATCTTTTGAGTTGCTGTTGTCAATTTGATCCCATATAAATAGTTCTTAAAAGACCATAATTCCCAAGGCAGAACTTTATTTTTTTTTTCACTCGTTTATCTAAACTGGGAGCCCTGCTGGTGTAGTGCCTAAGGCATCTGACTGCTATCCAGAAAGTTGGCAGTTAAAACCCACTAGCCACTCTGCAGAAAGAAGATGGGAAAATGTATTTCCATAAGATTTACTGCCTCAGAAACCCAGTGGGGGACACTATGAGTCAGAATTGACTCCATAGCAATGGATGTAGTTTTTCTGGCTTTTAGCTAAACTACTGTTTGGTTTTATTTATTTATTTTTATTGTGATTTGGGTGAAGGTTTACAGAGCAAATTTACTTTCCATGCAGCAGTTCACATATACTTTGTCTCATGACATTGACCAAAGTTTACCACAATGCAACAGCTCCCCTCCCACTTCCTCCCCATAGTTACCTCTTCCCTGTGTCCATCCCTCCAT